>NC_056743.1:915334727-915542227 GCF_019279795.1 Protopterus annectens | reverse complement strand
GTGTTTGCTTGTACTTCAGAAAAGTAGATGCCGAACAAGAGTGGACCCAGGACTGATCCCTGTGGGACACCACTTGTGACAGGCTTTGAGTCTGACATGGCTCCAGCAACTCTGACCCTGTGGGTTCTGTCACTTAGCCAGTTTGCAACCCATCTTGTGATGTATGGGTTTACATTCAAGCTGATGAGTTTTTCGATGATACCTGAGTGGGGTATTGTGTCGAAGGCCTTTGCCAGGTCAAGGTAGGCTGTATGGACTGCCTTTCCTCATCAATGGCCTTGGTGACTGTCTCGAAAAAGTCAACCAAGTTTAAAAGGCATGATCTGCCTTTGACAAAGCCAAACTGGGTTGGATCCAAAGTCTGCAAGTTCCCTATGTCTTTATTTATGAGATCCATTATGATCCTCTCCATGGCTTTGCAGATAAGGCTTGTCAAGCTAATGGGACGGTAATACCAGGGTCGGTGGAGGCACCGCCTTGTGAAGTGGGACCACAGTCGCCGTCGCCACTCCTTGGGTGCGTATCCTGAGGTGAGGCTAAGATTAAACAGCTGTCCTAACTGCGGGTTTAATTCCTCATTGAGTTCGTGGAGCACACAGCCGGGGACACCATCCGTCCCATGGATGCTGTGTTTTTGCTTTGGAGAGAGCAGTTCTCACCTGGGTGTTGGAGATGTTTGGGGGCTACAATCCTCTGGTATAGATATCTCTCCTTTGGGGAGAAGTTTGCACTGAACCTGTCAGCCAGTATGTTGGCAATGTGTGTAGGTTCAGTAATCTTCACATCATTTTGAACTAATTCTGAGCATATCTGGGAGTTTCCTCCTAGGTTTCTAACATAGCTAAAGAAGGCCTTATGATTGTCTTTTGAGTCCTTGGCGATTTTTCTCTCAAAATTTGCCTTGGATGATTTTATGAGAGCTCTTAGTTTTTACTTATAATGATCAAAGGTGTCTTACCTTTCAAGGATTTTGCTCTATCTTGTAGTAGCTTCCTCCTTTGTTGTAGAGCTTGTTTATGGCTGGGGTCCACCAGACTGGATGCTTGCCTTTGGTACAAAGAGTCTTAGTTTTGTTTGGGATTGCCTGATCCATGTAGTCCTGTAGGTGCTGGTAGAAGGCATTTGTAAGTGATTCAGCGGTTTGAGTAATGTTTACCACTGGCTCAGGGGCCTTAAAGGAGACCACATTCGTTTTTAGAAGTGTGAAGTCGGCTTTTGAGAAGTTTTTCACTGTGGTCTTTTTTATTTCAGGTGGGGGCGGGATGAGGACCTCCAGCGAGATTAGTTTATGATCTGATCTCACCAGTGAGGGGTATACTTCCGGTGTTGAACATTTTGATCCCATGTTCGTGATGATGAGATCAAGTATGTTTTCTCCTCTTGTGGGGATGGTGACTAGTTGTTCCATGGCATTAGAGTTTATGAACTCCAGGAACTTTTGGGCTAGAGTGTTTGGGCTTGAGTAGTGTTCCCAGTCTATATTAGGGTAGTTGAAGTCACCTAGTATGATGGTGTTTGGAGATACATTTATCCCCTCCATTGTTTTCAGGAAGGCCATGTGAGGTTCCTGAGTTTGAGAGGGTGGCCTGTAACATACTACAAATTGCAGAGCAGTCTTGCCTATGGTTAATTGCACCTGGATGGTCTCAGATGCATCGTGTGTTGCCACCAACCTTGAGGTGTGGGTGTCCTTTATGAATATGGACACCCCCCCTCCTTTCTTGGTGTTGTCCGGATTTTGGGGCCGGAACGCATGATATGAGGTGAAACCTGCTAGTGCTGGGGTGCTCTCAGGAGCCTTGAACCAGGTTTCTGTCACAGCACAGACATCGATGTTCTCCATACTGAGAAGGGCCTCGAGTGCATGCATCTTGAGATTGAGACTTCTGGCATTGAGCAGCATTACCCTTAGTTTTTTTACTTTTTTGTGTTCTAGGGTGGTAGGTTTAGAATTTGAGCCTTGCCTAAAAAGGCACTATGGGGTGGCAAGAGCCTTTGCCAATATCCGGAAGCCTAGGGTGACAGGTGCAAGCCGTCCCTCATGAAGCAGCGTGGCTTGTCCAGCATGTCATCCCAGGCAGACAGACATTGGATCCCCTTTGAATGACAACAGAATTTAAGCCAATTATTAAAGCTGATCATCTTATCACTGTATTGTGGCATCATTCTAGGTGAAGGTAGGATACTGCTCAAGGTCAGGGTCATACCTGCCTGGGCTACATAATCAGAGAGCTCCTCAATGTCTCTTTTCATGTAGTCCAAGGAGGTACGTCTCAGGTCGTTGACACCAGCGTGGACAATGACTGAGTCGTACTTGTACCTGCTGTTGAGAGACCTGAGTGCTTGTGTTATGTGGCGGATTCTAGCGCCCGACAGGCAGCTTACTGTGACCTTCTCCTTACTCAGTCTGGTGAGCGGGACGTCAGTGTGTCTGACTATGGAGTCACCTATGACAAGTATGTTTGGTGTTGTGTCAGGGTTAGAGCAGGGACAGAGCCAGTGAGTTTTAAGATATTCTTTAATATGTTTTTTAAAAAGCAGTGTGGAAGCAAGGGTATAAAGTTCACTAGGAAGCTGGTTCCAGGTTTTTCCCACTGTGTTGGTGAAAAGTGAGTCCCCAGCTTTGTTGTTGGATTTAATAGTGGAAACTAGAAGCTTATTAGCTGAGCGTAGTGTTGCAAGATTTTTATAGGGGGTAATCAGGTTAGTGAGGATAGGGGTATTATTAGGGTGGTAAAGGATCTTTTGAGTGATAAGAAGTTGTTGACAAAGTAGTTGGTTCTGCAATTTTAACCATCCCAATTGTTTTAGGTTGTGACAGTGGTGAGTTCTAAAGGGGGTGCCAGTGGCAAATCGGGCTATGTTATTGTAACTGGTTGACAGTTTGGAAAGGTTGTTTTTAGAGAGATTGGTATATATATATATATATATATATATATATATATATATATATATATATATATATAGCAGAATCATGGAACAGGGTAGAGATCAGGTGGGTCTGGGCAATAGTGGTTCTGGCTATAGGGGTAAGGAAGGGTTTGATTCTATAAAGGGTGCCTAGTTTTTTGTTGACAGACTTTATAGTAGTATTAATATGGTCATCATAGCTGAGGTTGTTGTCAATTGTTCTTCCCAGGAGTCGAGTTGTAGTGTCAGGGGATATATTAGTTCTATTGTTAGAGGTTACTGTGAAGTGAAGTTCTGATGACTTTTGAGTAGGAGCAAACAGTGTTAAATACTGTCTGGGTGAGGGTCGGAAGTGAGGTAATGGACTTGGCCGAACCTATTAAAATAGAGTCATCTGCATATTGTATGCAGGTGGCTTGAGGAATTTTTGCATGTAGATAATTAATAAACAGTGAAAAGAGAAGTGGGCCTAAAATAGAGCCTTGTGGAACTCCTATGTTCACAGAGAGGAGTGTAGAAAGATTTTTATCCCAAAGCACTGCTTGTTGTCTGTTTTGTAAATAAGATTTAAACCAGCATACTGCTTGTGGGTCCAGTGATTGGGCTTTTAGTACATCGATAAGCATGTGATGGTTAACCATATCAAAGGCTTTAGAAAGGTCAATAAATATTGCTGAGGAAAGAGAGTTATTGTTACGATTTTTGTTTATACAGGCAGAAAAGGATAGCAGGGCAGTTGTTGTGCTATGGAAAGGTCTAAAGCCATGTTGGCAGGTAAATTATTTTGGAGAAGGTGGTCAAGCAGCTGTCTGTGGATGCATTTTTCCATTATTTTAGCTATTGGAGAGAGTAAGGCGACTGGACGAAAGTTGGAAAGCTCAGTAGATGCCCCACCTTTATGTATTGGGATGATATGGGAGACTTTCCATATGGAAGGGATTGTGCTTTCCAAAATTGTTCTATTTATAAGGATGGAGATGGGATAGGCATTGGCTTTAGCTGCGATTTGTAGGTATTCAGCTGGAAGACAGACAGCAGAAGGGGTGCATGGTTTGAGTTTTTGAAGGAGGTTGCAACTGAGGAATGTAGGTACAGGTTGTATATGAAAGGTTGGAACTGGACTATTCATGATGTTTAATGGGGAGGTGGCAATGTATTAGCTAGGGTTTGAATGGCTTCAGTAAAATAGTTATTAAAGGCATTGGGAATAAATATATAATATATAGATATACATATATATAGATACACACACACACACACACACACACACACACACATATATATATATATATATATATATATATATATATATATATATATATATATATATATATATGGTTCTACCTGACATAAACGAAACTCCAAAACACCGACAACGCAATCACCGAAACCACATAACCGACAGTACAAAACACGAAACCCCACATGCCCGACAACGAAATAACCGACGGTACACAAACACGAAACCTCATACACTGCACACACCACAATCACAACAATCAACAAACAAAACACATTCCCCGTCCAAAAACCACATACACAACACAAGCACACCAAAATCCCTACAAACCCACACTAAACCTCACATACACAACTACCTAAAACCCTAACCCTAAGGTCCGTCACTACCGCACACTTACCTGACCCGCTCCCTAACCCTAACTCACTTATCCCCCTAACCCAAACACAATCACTACCGCACACTTACCTGACCCGCTCCCTAACCCTAACTCACTTATCCCGCCCCTAACCCAAACACAATCACTACCGCACACTTACCTGACCCGCTCCCTAACCCTAACTCACTTAACCCACCCCTATCCCCACAGACCATCAATATCCACACTTACCTTACTCGCACCCTAACGTCCGTCACTACCGCATACTTACACAGCCTTTTCCCATGTCGGCATCCTCGGCGTCGGTGCTTTCATCTTCTGAACTGTCGATCTTCTGGGGCTCGCGATTTCCGTGTCGATGTTCCGGCGTGTCGTCTAACTGAGGTAGAACCATATATATATATATATATATATATATATATATATATATATATATATATATATATATATATAGTGTTATGTGTGCCTGTTTGCCAATGACTACTGCTTACAGCACTGGATATGAATATGTACAGTAGTAAAACACATACAAGACTAACATCTCCAGAAGTGTCACCCATGCCCACTTACCCTTTTTACTGCCCTTCACACACTAACCCATATTAGCATGACAATTACAATCCCAGATACAGCGAGAGAGAGAGAGAGACACCCAGACATACAGACACACACACTTTGTATTGTGTGTGTATGTACACTCGCAAGCACGTCTTTGCATGTCTTTGTGTGTGGGGGAGGGATCTGTAAGCTGTGTTGTATTTTTTATCTCTGTTTTGGCATATTCCTTCTCATTACACTGTTGCTGAATCAGTTACTTGAATATATGTATTATGTGTACAATAGTATCATCTAAGTTTTGGTTTGTTCTTTTTATCTCAGTAATACTGGAATTAGTCATTTGTATGCATGACAGGTGACAGACTGCTTCCAGTTCTCACAAAAGGAAAGAAAAATAACACTGCCCATAACATTGTATCATTGCCAAGAGTCATATGACTATTAGGTTGCTCAGTGCTATGAACACTGTAGACACCAGCTATTACCAAAGGTTCACATGTCAGACCGCTGTCCTTCCTGCACATTGACAGGTTTTTGCTGCAAACAAGTCAGCACAGCTGCTGTATGAATTCCAATACAGAAATGACAGGCAGCAGGTAATACTGCCAAGATAAGAGCAAGGTGCTCTTACTGTACCAAAACTGGCAACAGTCCATCACAAAAATGAAGCTATGACTAATAGTACTGGTACAAGATGAATGCAATCCATAATTCTGGACCTAACCTGAAATACTAGAGAGACAAAATGTTTCAGGAGGGAGAACATATGTTTTAAGAAAAGCATAGCCTTCTTGATGAAACTGCTGCTCTCAGTCATATGGACGGGGACAAGCAATAGTGATGATAAACAGTAATGGATAGGAGAAGAGAATTTTTTAAACGTTTCTCAGAAGTTTGATTAATGTGATTACACTATTCATATCGTAAAACTTCAAACACTGAGGTGACTAGGCATTCCCTCGTATTTTGTGGGTTACTAGTTTGAGTTGTGTGGGTTGTGCCATTTCTTTTTGGTTACAGGAGAAGAGAAAATGAAGACAACATACAACAACTTTATTTTTTATGTTTTATGATTTTCTAATTTGTTACTTATAAACATTTGTAATATTTTGTAATGTACTTAGTATTTAGTGGAGCTTTTCTCCTCGGGCCTCTGCTGAAAATGGACATGTATCCAGCCAGACTAGCCCGGTCAACAAATGTAAAATAAAATAAAATAAATAAAATATGCATACAGTGCCCAATCCATGTCTGTGACACTTGTGTTCAATGGGTTGCTAGTGTGTGATCCAACTCCACGACAAGACAATCATGGGTCCTCTCCTGTTTGTTATCTACTTCTCTGAAGTCCAGGCCAACATGAAGAGACTCTGGCTGACAAAGTTCTTAGATGATTGCAAGTTGGGAGCCATTATTAACTCCCAAAGTTATGTTGACATCCTACAGAAAGGCCTCACTGAGACCAACGACTGGTGTCAGAACCATGGCCTTAAGCTCAATGCCAAAAAATGTCGTCATCCCCTTTGGGAAAAACACAGTTCCCATGAATTACCACATCGATGGTAATCCACTGAACACAGAAGGCGTTAGAGGAGATCTGGGAACACAGGTTGACAGCACTGCCACTGTGGTCAGAAAGTCTTTCTGTGTGGCACATCTCATTACTAAGGGTTTAGCATCCAGGAAGAAAGAGGTCATTGTCTCCCTTTACTCTTCCCTCATTAGGCAAATCATTGAGTACAATGCCCTATTTGGCATGTACCTCACTAGACAACTGCAACAACTGGAGAGGCTGCAAACGTACCTCACAAAGAGGATGATAGGCCTTAAACACTTGTCCCATATGGACTGACTCAAAAAACTCCAACTATTCTCTGTCTCATATCGCCTACTTAGAGCTGATCTCTGTTTGACTTACAAAGCCATGTCTGACCCAGCTCTGTTAGAAATGCTACATCTAAAGAAATCCCAATCCCTCCGCACCACACACTTCAGAGACCTCAGCCTCATTGCCACAATCCACAGAACATGCTGGAGGTACAGGTTCACAACCCGGAGACTGCCCATGTTATGGATTAGACTTCCCATACATGTCAAACAGAGCACCTCACTGGCCATCTTCAAGAGAAATCTCGATGAGTGGATGGGAAATAGAAAATTCACCCTGGGGATCCTTCCAGTGGCTCTACTTGACAGAGGCACTGGGAACTAAGGTTGGGTGGAACGATGCCAGGGTAATCCTATGGGCTAGGCTTGTAAAGGCTCTACGACCATTAGCCTAGTACACACTTATGAACCTATAAGACTGAATCACAGTCCATACTTGTCATATACTAGCAAAATAGCACAATTCCCATTTCTGGAATTGCAGACTGTTTGTGAATATAGCAGCTCATTCATTGTGGCTTTTACTCTGCATGCCTCTTGGTTTACTGCCAGCTGTCATCAGCACTACCTCTGCATGATCCATGCCAGCTGACAGGTTGTGTAGAAAAACGTTTTGTACTTACCATATTGATAGCTCTGGATGAACAGGTCCATCCCTGGTAACTCAAGGACTAAGGCTGTCAGACACATTAAACTTTCTCAAGATACTTAATTCCCTCCTCATTCCACAATTCTCTGTGGTGCATTTCCTTCCCAAATCTCTGTATGCAACAAACACAGGACAAGAGCTGAAAGTAAGCCTCTAAGCCAGCTTCAAAGAGAAGAGGTAGAAACAGGATGAGTATGTTACCACGGATGGGTTAGCTCACCCAGCTTTATCATACTATTAAGTTCATGCCTTTCATGCCTGATTTGAGGAAGTCCATCCTTTGTAACAGCAAGACTGAATCTTAAACCAGTTTTCTGAGAGGTCTCCTTTATGAGAACATATCCTTTATTATAGTGGTCCCGACAAAAGCATTGGGGTTGGACATTGCATCCACCCTTTAGTGCCATGTGAAAGTGTTAAGAGAAGACCAAGCAGCTGTTGCACAGTTATTAAATAGTACTGCACTCAAGAAGAATAAGTGGTAGCAATTGCTTTAGAACAATGAATACATCACACATCCCTTCCCCTGCCTCAGTAATAAGGGGATTACCCATTATATACTGCATTTTCTTTGCCACTGCTGTACCCATTCAAACACATGCATCCAGCCTTCAGAACCTCCTCATTCAAAGCTACCCTCTTCTGAGCATGCTTTCTCCAGTCTTGCATTCCTCCACATATAAAATCTGTTACACCTTTTCCTAGATTTCTCAGAACTCAAGTTTTTATTCAAACAAGCAAAATGTAAATACTTCCTTAACAATGGAATATCATAAGGACATCCAGGAACTTCCCTTCTCAACATAAATTCTATGCATATTATATTGTAATTGCAATTGTTTTAAAATGCATATTCTTTCTCGCAATGCTACATGTATAAAATGACTATTGTGTGTAAACTGCAATTGCTTAAAAATGTATATTCTGTCAAACAGTGGTAACATTACACATCCATTGACTGCTATGTGTTATATTTGGTCTGACTAGAATTTTTATGTATCCCCAGACTGAGACTGAATTGTCCCGTTGGATCAGTGCTCTACTGAGTCAACAAATATTAATAAATAAAATAAGTGATTGCAGAAATAACTATAAAAGCAAGTCAACGTATTAGCAAGAATATTTATGGTACTACTACTAAAATACCAGCAGCAAAAACAATGGCAATTAGTGTCATATCCCCATCAATCTATATTAATCAGGGCAAGATACAGTGAAAAAAGGGGATAGGCAATAGAGAAAATGGAGTGAAAAGAGAGGAGCATAAAGATGGAACAGGTGATGTAGACTGAGCACAAGGTAAAGTAGTTGTAGCAACCACCCATCATTTATTATCAGCCTTCACCCTTGTTTACTTTCCTGTTTTAAATCTTTCCAGAATATGGTTATGAACAGAACAGTATAGGGAACAAACTTACACAAACCTCATAACACTTCCATTCCTTTCAGCTTCATGAGCTTCTGCTAAGTAAAGCTGATGTATAATACTATAGCAAAATTAGCTGCAAGTGGGTTGCAAGGATTTCCACCACCTATTAATTGCTTTTCTAACTCCAGCCATGACAATAAGTAGTAGGGGCTGACTAATTGCTTGGTTAATGCCTATGAGCAGATTAAACAGGACAAGATCTGAACTTTAACAAAAGTTTATATACTTACCATAATGATAGGTCCCTTGTTATTTCTCTCCATCCATCTTGACTTATGGGTTCTCAGCCATGAGGTGGATCTCAGCCAGCAGTAAACCTTTGTTCAAAGTCTTCCACTGCAAATACATTAGTATATCAGCTCTCAGCTGGTTATTTACAAGCTCTTTACTGCCATCTCCAAAGGTGGTTGACTTGTGGTAAAATATGTCTTTCAAAATTATTTATGACCTCAGAAGTATTATACTTAGATATTAGGGATGTGGGAGCACAGCTCACATAGTGGATGCAGTCCTAAACAAATATGCTTTCTGTTGTATGCAGTTTCATACTTTGACTTCTGAAGTTTCTTTGTAAGATTTAGATATTTCAGTTACAATATTCTGTGTCTCGATTAAGTCAGACTTTGGAGGGGATTGAGAAACAGGTTAATGTTTAGCAAAGTGCTGCTTACTGCAATTGGCTGTTTTTAAATCTTTCTTAGCTTCACAGAATGTGAGGCGTGCATCTGAAATAAAAGCTGTTGTACACAAGTGTAAAGACATTTATTTTGCAAGCCATATTATTCCCATTCCACCAAACCAGACAAGATTTAAAAACACCCAGTGTCATTAAACAGTACTTTGTTAAGGGTTAACTCTTTCTGAATACCTCTGATGTTTCATTTAGAGACGTACTGATTCGGATGATATGAATATTTGGCTCTGCCAAGTGTCCGAATACAAATACCTAACTAAACCAAACTTAGTGAACTGCATTAGTAAACTATGTATTACTCGATAAATCCAAGAAAATGACAAGTTCACTGAAAAAAAATAAAAATCATCCGAATAACTAGATGCATTCTACTATTTAGCTGTTAGGCAGTTCTTAAAAGTTTGTAATTTACTGAACTTTATTCATTACTCTAACTATTAATGCTAAATGCTAATACAACTACTCAATTTCTCTTTAGTCAGGACTACACTTTCATGTTCCACTTCAGGAACACCAACTGTTCAGTACGGCTGTGCTGGAGGTTAGCTTCCTTGGCACCACAGACATTGTTTGCTGTGCTGAACAGTCTCTCACTTGCCACGCTTGTTGGTGGGGCACTAAGATAAATTCTCACAGCTGCAGACAGCAAAGGAAGCCTGTCACAATTAGATTGCCATCATGAAACTGGGTTTTCACTTCATCTGATACAGTCCTCATTGACATAATTTGCAAACTGCTGTTCAAATGGCTCAAGACTACACTGCTTGGCATTAGATGAATCATGAAAACAGTCCCAGTATGACCAAAATCCATCTGCCATTTTTTTTTTTTTTTGCAGCCTGTGTTGTTTTTTCTTCATTCACATTGCTATTAGAACCTGCTGCCTGCACAGTTTGCACTGGTGTCATTGCCTCCACAGCCTGTCGAGTGAAGTGTTTTGCTTCAGCAGTTTCAATCTCTGTTTCAAAGCACTGTAATTTGAATCGAGGGTCTAAAACAGTTGAAACAATGTACCCAGGAGTTTTATGTGCACTACTGAAACATTCTTCAAGAGACTTTGTTCTTTCACAATTTGCTTGATGCCACCAGTTGACATTGTTTGACAGGTAATGTTTCAGTGCTTACATGCTGGAAGTACAACAGAGATGCAGGCACTGTCTTGAAAGCTACTCCCAGTTACATAATCTGTTGCCCTCTCTGCAGAGGGTATATAAGCAATTTCCTCCCATTTGATGATGTAGCATTCAATTTCCATGTTTTCTGCTTAAATGAAGAAACAGATAGGCTGTACTCTTGGAGAGATCTGTAGAACATTGTCATGAAGATTTAATTCTTGGACCAATGCACTTTTATCATGTGGTGCATGTATTTTACATTCCCTGCAAGAGGCTTCCATTTCAATCCTTATTTAAGGCTTTCTTTATTAAGATATCTGTTGAGAACATCCACCATTTCAGATTTGTCCTGTACAATGCATAAATCTTGATTACAGTATTTAATGGGTCTAAATCTTGGAATTACTGAACATTGAGAATCCACCATAGCACTTTAATATGATATGTACTATGGGATACTATCATCATTGTTCTTGCCAGGAGACATAGGGCATCCAAAGGAGACTCTTTGTGCAGAAGAAGGGGAACTGTAGAGAGGATGTCTTATATTCTGTCTAATGACAACATGTATAACATGTTCTTGTATCAAACCTATAAAAGCAAATTATTTGTTTGGAGTTGTCTGGCTCTGTGGCATATAGGAATGAAGCCCACACTGTGGTTTAAGTGACTGGGTTCAGTTAGTGACCCCATCACTGGATGAGCTGTGCAGGGTGATAGAGGAATGAAGGGATAGAGCCCAGTTACCTCTTGTAAGGGTGGAGGGTGGAGATGTACATACTTGTGGTCAAATATGGAAAACATGATTTCCGTCGTGGAGACTAGCTACTCTGAATAGCTGCTGTGTGTGTGTGTGTGTGTGTGTGTGTGTGTGTGTGTGAGAGACAGTGAGAGAGAGAAGAGTGATAGTGATACCTGGCAGCAGCAATGAGGTTTGGGTACCTCTCTTGACCTTACCACTCAACCGCTTCCATAATAATTCTGGAAACATACCTCTCAACCTCTTAGATCAAGAAATCTGGAAAAAGCCAAATATAATGTGGGGATAAAGGCCAAATAAATAAGGACGCTTTCAAGTAATGCTTTTGCAAACTTAAAAATTAGAGATGTTCAGTCTCGTACTATTCATATTTGAACTATTTGGTTATTTTACCAAATACAAATATTTGGTTTTGAGCTACTATTCGGCTGAATACAAATACCAATCAAATCAGTACATCTCTAGTTTCGGCTGGAGTGCCTTCTGTGTGGAGTCTGCATGTCCTCCCCGCGGTCGAGTGGCCTCCGAAAGACATGCGTGAATGGGTGTGCCTTTGCTGAAGGTTGGGTGTCAGGCTGGCAGCTCGGCACCATAAAAATCTACTGCCAATCATTTAGCGGACCGGAGTTCTGCTGTGGCGACCCCTAACCGGGAAAAGCCAAACTCTAGTTTCATTACAGATCCCAGTTAGATACTGCTCAGTCTTGTGTACACATGGCTGAGGCAGTACTAAGTGACCTCAGTGACTTAGATTTATCCTGAACCTAGAATGAATTGGGCTAATTTACACAGACGGGGAAGGGCAAGGCTTAAACAGTCAAACAGGATCATTCCTCCTATAGAGGGGGTTTGTAGAACACCCATGTTGACTGATGCTTAATCAACTGCTGTGTGCCAAGGTTGAGTATAATATTCAGTGGCTTATCAGCAAGAACTGTAAAGAAATGAATGCTTATCTATTTATATAGCTGTTACTTATTGCCACAGTATTGGGTTTTAAGAATACAACTAGGCAAACACAGGGTACTCATATATTTTTTCTCAGCATATACATTGTTTCATTGTTTAATTTCAGAATGCAGCATGAGCTGTTCAAATTAATGTTTACAGCACAGACCCAGATACAACTCGCTCGATGAGAAGAGCAATCCTCTAAAATCAGCCTTTGTATGATTTTATACAGCAACAGTTGAAAACAATGTGTGTACTGTATAAAAGACAATATTTTGAGAGCTGCATATATTTTTGAAATATTGGAGGGGGTAAACATTATGAGGTTTGAGTGTAGGACATACATTTCTCCTCTGGGATATAATAAAATAGGAAGGAAGTTGTAACCACAGCTGGTAGAAATTACGTATCACCATCTGCTCTGATGTTTCTCATCTGCCTATTTTCAGGGACACCCATGATTTTGCTACAGACTATTTGGCAGTCAAATGTAAATAATACACTTTTGTTGTAATATGATAACGATTTAATGCATAAATATTTTCAGACATTTTATTAACAGCCTTTTTGTTTTTAGCACATTAATTTTAACATGTATGCTATTATTACATATGCTTTCTGACCAAGAATACCCAATTTTTATGATGTGCCTTTGATATGGAGCCCTTGTCCCTGATTTTCTTTAGGGAATGTCCCTGAGACAGGAAGTGAGTCTATTAGGAGCCACATCACCAGCTCATGTGAGGTACTGCTGACACTTAAATCATTTGGGAGATGTTTTTCTTCTTGAACTGACTACCAGGAAAAGACTGATCAAGTATGAAGTCAGCAAATACTTTACATAGATTCTGGATGATAGACAGCGATGGTTGTCTCACTGAAGAATGCTCAGAAATTAATTTTACCACAACCAGAAATGTAACATATAACACACAAAATTGTACACAAAATGAATATTATCAAGAAAGTATGACCAGTTAATGAACCCTAGTGTGACAATGCATTTATATGTAAGTAGGCTGAGAAGTAGCGGTGTAAAATAAAAGCTTTTCTTGTTGTTAACGTTAACATTTACAGTTCTTCAATCTGGACATCCAAATGACACTTTCCTGAATAAACTGGAACAAGAATCCATTCCTGAAAAAGCTCTGCAAGAGGTAAGTGCTGCCTGTTTTTCTTTTTAATATCTTTTTTGAATTATCACTTGTGACAAAAGCAAACCTATATTTATATGTATGTAAGTAATCAAACCATATTAACAAGTTCACATTATCAAACATTATACATCACACATAATATTATGTACAGTATAGTCAATCCAGCATTGCATGAATTGTTCATTTCCTGACCTCTGCTAAACCTCATTCCTCTTCCAAAACATTTTTCCGCATGCATCATTCCCACAATTTCCTCCCTACCTTTTTCTAAAGATCCCACTTCCTGTTCTTTTTTCTCTGTTATAATTATCACTACTTAAAGTATGGTTGGTTTAGACTCTGATTACCATTTTCTAGCAGTTACTTTTTTGTGGGCCACCAGAATTAAACTTAACAAGGCTTTACTATGTCTGGGCAATTCAGATCATGTATCCCAGCTCAAAAAATAATTTTCTTAGTTGCACTCATTTGGTTGCCCAGTACTCCCTAACAGAGTAGTCTGTAGGGAATTTTTGAAGTCTACCAAGTGGTTACGCTTGAAAAACAAATGCTTCCAGGTACCTCTTTCTTCCCCATTACACCTCCAGCATTTGTCATCTACCCAAGGAAAGATTTTTTGGAGTCTACTTGGGGTATATAAGTACCTACGCAAACACTTCCAAGCAAAAATCCTAAATCTTCTAGACTTTCTTTCATATTCGGGAGCCACATATATGTCCTCCCATTGTTTCTTTGTGAATTGCTTATCTAAGCTCTCTTCCCAATCGTTTCTGATTAATTCCTATAGTTATTGTGCAATTTTTTATATACCCTACTGATTATCCCCTTTTTAATAGCAGCTTCTGTTCTAGATTCCACTAAAAACCTCAACCAATGCAAGTCTTTCACTTGGGAATCCCCAAGCCCTTTCTCTTTGTACTCTGATATCAGGGAAGGCAATCTCTACCCTGCAGTTCAAATGTCTTCTTGGCCCTTTCCCATTGTATTACCTTTCCCTCTCTAATTATTTTTCCCAATACATTGGTTCCTTTGCTAGCCTCCTCTAGTAAATTCCAGCATCCTTTTGCTTATTCTCTGTACCCCTAATTGCAGTCATCCTTATTGGCAGAATTCCAGTGTTGGCTTAGTTCTTAGTATATTTTGTGCCACTTTATGAATGTAATATTCTATGTAACTGTTATTCTGTTAAAATCCCACTCTTTTTTATTTCTTAAATTCCCCTGCTTCATCATCATCATCACCCCTTTCTACTTTGAATTATAAATTTCTGCTTGTGTTATGTATAAGATCCTTAATTGTGTGGTTCTGCAATATCCCTTCAAATCAGGTAATCCTAAACCTCCTTTTTCTATTGGAAGGATCAACTTATCCCACTCGACCCTTGCCCTCTTCCCTTCTCAGATAAAATCCTTCAACTCTTTATTAATTTCTATCCGCAACATCTTCTGTGATTGATAAAATATCCCTGACATGTATATAAAACTAAAGGGACTGAAAACATTTTCAGTACTTGTATCTTGCTATAGATATCTATAAACAAGAGCTTCCAGTTTTTCAGTTTTTTTGATTATTTTTTGTTTAGTCTCTTTCTACATATCCTTTGCAGCCATAACAGAATAGTTTTTATCATGTACAGTAGGTAAACTGCAACAATGCATAGAAGAGCTCAAATGTTGCACAGAATACATATAGTAGTTACAGGTGCTACATGCGGAAGTAGTCTGTGGTGACATCAGCAGTTCACTGATAAACAAAACCCCACTATCCTGAATAAGCAAAAATATACCTGACCTGTATATAAAACTAAAGGGACTAAAAACATTTTACTGCCTGTGTCTTGCTATCCATATCCATAAGCAGGAGCTTCCAGTTTCTCAGTTTTTGAAGTATCATTTGTTTAGTCTCTTCCCATACATCCTTAGTTACCATAACAGCATCCTTTTTAAACCATGCTCAAAAATACTTCATTTTATCATGTCCCCATAAGTATGCATATTGTTGAACCAATTCTTGTGTGGTTACATAGTTAACAGATATAGCCTTTGTTTTATCTTCATTAATTCTATATCCAAAAAAAACCCAGAACTGTGTCAAAAAGATCCACAACACTGAGATCCCCCTTAATGGCTCTGTCAGGTACAAAATACTATCATCTGCAAATAAAGCCAACTTTTCTTGAATACCAGACCAGTTTTACCCTTGCATTTCTGAGTCCCTTATTTTCTTTGCTGATGGTTCGAAATTCAATGCAAATAACAAAAGGGAGTGGCGTACTCATAAAATCACAGATTACCCTGTCAAATACTTTCTCTGCTACAAGACCCACCAACAACAGCAATATTTTCTTATATTCTGCTTCCCTCTGGATCATCGTTTTATTAAGGTTGTCAAATGTTTGCTTTCCCTCCACAAAAAAACACTGATCCACATCTATCAACTTTAGCAACTCTTTTGACATTCTTTTTTTAGCCATTACACATAAAAACGTTATAACTGTGGTTTAAAATTAAAATGAGCCTTTATGAAGCTGGATCTGATGGGTCTTTACCATCCTTAGGTATTAAAGCTACAACAGATTTTTTTCCAGGATGTTGGTGCTTCCCCACCTTTTAAAATACTATTTAAACAAAACCTTCCAGATCTTTAGCACTTTCTTGCATCCTAGCTTCCAAACTTCAACGGGAAAACCATCTGTCCAGGGACACTGTATTGCAAATTGGTTACACATCACCATTTTTATCTCATCTCTTCTTAACTGTTAATTGTTGAGACTCAACAACTCTAACCTTGGCATATTTAAGTCTTCCATAAATGTTTCCATTTGTTCTTTTTCTTGATTTCCCCATTTCTCTGCTTTATACAAATGTTCCTAAAATTTCTGAAATATCTGTAATCCATCTACATGATTTCTGGTTATTTTTCTTGTTATAGGCTCCATAATTTTGCAACAAAAATTTCTACTTTGATACCCAAGTCATTGTGCCAAAAGTTTTTGTGCTGTGGAGTTAGAACACAGTTGCTTAACAGCAGTGTTTCTAAACTCATGCATATTATCCAGGTACTCCCTTATTTTCTCTTTAGCACTCTGCAACTGCACCTCTTCTTTTTCAGTGAGACTCACCTTATTACATAGTACGTTTACCTTTGTCAGCCCCTCTAAATATTTTTTGTTACTTCTTAACCATATCTCTTTTTCTTTTATGTCTACCCCATTTTTAAACTCCACTTTCATTTTGTCCCACTCACTAGTTATAACTTCTAGAGTAGTTTCTATCTTCCTAATAACTCCAAAATAATTTATACTATCCATTTTTTTAATTCCTCTCTTTTTAACAGGTAAGTGGGGAAGTAACAACATCCCATTTTTACTTCATTAACCTACATTTTTACTTTAGTAATTATTGGGACATGATCCAAAGTAAGTATTGGACGTGTCAAAGTTCTCAATTAAATGCATATTTTCCTGTGAAATATAATTTCTGTATAGTCTAGCCCAGTTATTGTACCTTGGGGAATAACATGTAAATTTTCTCCAAGTTTCTACTAGTTGATTCACATCTGCCATACCAAATATTTTCATAACCTTCTTCAGACATCTACCCTATTTTGTGTTTTTTAATTTCTCCAATTCTTTTGGGTTTCTAATACCATGATGGGAATGGACCCCATTCCTACATCAAAGTACATTTAAATTCATGAAATTAATATTGTTTCACACTTTGATGTCAGCCATTAGTTCTCTTCACAGCACCCGGAATGTGCTCAGTAATGACTCCTTCTGTAATTCGTATGGAGTTGCATGTATTGGTAGCATATGTAAATATGATTGTAGACTCTTCTTTATAAGACCTGTTGGTACTTTCTGGGTATCTTTCTTTCACATTGCTTTTGTTTCTGCATGAAAATCCTGATATTTTATAATTTACTGTTTCTCTCTACTCAGGACACTGTAGTCACTGGGTGTGGCGATTTCAATGATTAATGGTACTTTTGTCTTCTTTTCCTGGACCACTATACCAGGTTTTCTAGCATCTGTCTTTTGAACTGTTGGTAATGGACAATCCCACGTGATGTAGACTTCTTCATTTTCTGTGGTGATTTGTGGCTCATGTTTCCAGTGTTTTTTAGCCACTTCAGTACCATAATGTTTTCACAATCCCCAGTGCAATGTCTTGCCACATTATTATGCCTTTCAGTATATAGTCCTCCTGCCATTAGTATGCTGCAGCCAGCAACAAGGTGTGCAACTGTTTCCAATTCAGTTTTACAAAACCTACATTTGTCTGTTTCTCCCACATGTTCAATGGATTTTGTAAACCAACATGTATTCAGCCCACTATCTTGGGCCGCCAATATTAACCTTTCATCTCTTGGTTTGAATTCGCCTCTCCTTAACCATTACTGTGTTCGTTCCTGATCAACACGAGGGTCTTCTAGAAGTTTTCTATACCTGCAGCAGTATTTATGCATTTTCTACATTTCTTGCCTTCTCATCTGATCCTTCATCTTAGTCTTTTTTTTTGTTTTTTTGGCACATTCAGTTGCTGCCTGATTTTTATCTACTTCTGGTTTGATTTCCATTCCTGCTTGACGCCAATATGCTTCTGCTAGATTAAGCAAAAAAGTAATCTGAGACTTATTCTCCTCATGTTTCAAAACTTTCACTACATTTGGGTCTTGTGAGGTCACCAGATATGTGTGGAGTCCCACTATTGCAGATCTATACCTATAATCAATTTCAAGGAGGCCCATCCCTCCTTCGGAATGGGGAATATGTAATCTTGGTATGCACTGATTTTTATAAATTATTTGGTGACCATAAAGCATCCTCCTTGTTTTGCTATCTAATCTATCCAACACGTTTTGGGGCCAGCCAATCACTCCAAAATTGTAAGTTCGGGCAGGAAGAACAAAGTGGTTTATGGCTTGGATTTTATTCCTAGATGTCAGTGCTGTTTTCAGGATTAATTTAAGTCTTCTCAAGTATTCCTTACTAAGTTTTATTCACATTTGTTCATGTTTTATTGCTGATCTTTCATCAGTTCCCAAATAATTATACACTTCTTGCTCAAGTTCTTTTTATATCACATTCATGCCCCAAATTGACGTTTTCATGGTGTTGTAGTTTTCTTGCTTTAAAGGCTGCTTTTGCACATTTATCAGGACCAAATGACATTCTTATATAATCTGAAAAAGTTTTGACAACTTGCAGTTGTGCTTTCAGTTCCTCATCTGATGAGCTATACAGTTTTAAATCATCGACAAAGAGAAGATGAGAAGTCTTTACACTTTCTTGTTTTCTAGGAGCCAGGTTATAGCCATGGCCTAAGCTGTTAAGTATACAGCTTAATGGGTTAAGGACAATGCAGAACAGCAGCGGTGACGGAGTCACCCTGCAATACCCCCCTTTGAATTTTTATCCCTGGGGTAATAATTTGTCCTTTATCATGGCTTAATTGCAGAGTGGTCTGCCAGTGTTTCATAATCACTGTAATGTAGCCGATTAATGCACAGTGAATCGTATACATTTTTAAGCACTCTTTTATCCATGAATGTGGGATACTATCAAATGCTTTTTTGTAGTCAATCCATGCCATACTTAGATTCTTCCCCTTTTTACTGTTCTCCACTATAACTTTATTTAATAACAACTGATCCTTTGTTCCATATCACTTTCTTTTATTACCCTTTTGTTCTACTGCCATAATGGTGCTTTCTTCTAAACGACTATAAACTCTGTCGGCATCAGTTCTCACGTATAATTTATACGTTGTCGAAAGGCAAGTTATTTGTCTATAATTTTTAGGGTAGCTTGCAGGTTCACTCTAGGAGCATGTTTTTCCTGTTGTTAACCAGGTTGATGTCTGTTCAGGATGCGCATATAAATAGTTCTTACTCATGGCTAAATCTTCATGCAAATATGTAAATACTTTCAAGTTTGGTACCGCATCTGGGCCTGCGGTTTTTCAATTAGAGGCTTTTCTTAACTTTCTTTCAGTCTCTCTGGCTGTTACTTCATCCCATTTCATATCATGTACCTTTAAACCTCTTATTCTTTCTTTAACGTCTTCTATCCATTTAGCATCTTTGTTATGTTCCACAGGATCTTCATAGATACTACTCCAAAATGTATCTATTTCTTCTTTTTTGGTGGCCTTTCTATTCCTTTTACCTTATTTCCCAATTCTCTATAAAACTGTTTTGGGTAATCAAAAAATTGCGTATTTTGTACTTTTCCTTTATATTTATCTTCATATCTTCTAATTTTTTCTGCCTGTGCTGAAATTTTTAGTTTGTTAATTGCTATATGTTCCCCAAGATGCATGCTCATTGTTGCAAATCAAATTCTATTTCCCACCGATAAGTAATTTTTCCTGCTGAATGCTGATCATTTCTAGCATTTTTAAGCTCCATAATCTCAGTTTTGAGGGAATAGAAATATATGGCTGTGTAATCCTCGTAACTGCTCAGTAGTCCCTAACTACGACAAATCTGTCATTATTATCTATTTTATCTCTATATTCTTCTTCTATCACTATTTGAGGTCCTCTAGCAATTAATTATAAGTACTCCTCTTTTCCCGTGTCCCTGATATCCTGTTAAATATCTATCCTGAAATCCTTTCTTTATCAAACTCAAATGCTCAGTTCTTTCCAAATGTGTATCCTGTAGCATTGCTACTTGTACTCTGCATTTCTTAATATAATTAAATATTTTTTCCTGTTTTCCATACATGAGACCATTCACATTCCAAGATAAAATGGAAAGTGCCACTGTTATTACAAGAAGTCATTATTCCCACTTGTTATTTATGGCAGCTTTTTAAAGTGTCTATTTCTAGCTTTTGTGATACATGCACCCACTAATGTTTGGCAGGTTAATCCTTTATACAGTTTTCTTATCAACATTGGAACCTATGTCACAAAGACTTTTTGTTTTAAAGAAAACCCCCCCAAAAATCTTCAGATAATAAAGTGTATCCCTCCTAATAGGAAAAACTGTCCCATATAGATAGCTGCAAACATAGACCTTAATTAACCTAAAGGTGAGGTTATCCATGCTAAGATGCATGCTACTGCCTGTGCTTCTGCTTACTCTAATTGCTGTCAGTTTTTTTTCATCTTTTTTCCCTTCCCAGATATGAAAAACAACTTGCAGACTTTCAAAAAATATTAACTTTTAGCCTTGAAGAAACCAGTGCATTGGCTTTCTTTTATTGACCTATAATCAGCTTCTGAGAAGAAGCCAGTGCATTGGCTTTCTTTTATTGACCTATAATCGCTTGTGTGCATGGAAACATCATTGAAAAAATATGGTCCCCACAGTAGGCTTCTAAAGGCAAGTTGAAACATTTTTCTTAAAGGAAAACTTTTCAATATATATTATGTATAATCTTACACCCAATATTATCTTATTTGCTTGTTTCCACTTAACACTTGTCATTAGATTAAAGCTAAGGGTCTTAATCCTGGCATTCACCTATGCAAGAATAACAAAAACATATTAGCTTTACATATATTATGATCTGTGCACTTTTGCATCTCCAACCACAAGAACTGAAGATTACAGCCTATATAACTTAAACATGCTTTTGTCTAGACTTTTTTTTCTCTTTTTGCATTACAATGCCTATATTTCTTAATACTAAAAAATAAGAAATGATCAATGGTGAACATATTGTATATAATTATATACATATAATATATGTATATATTGTTTATTGTTATGTTATTACTTCATGTAAAATTCATTTTATTTTATTTGCTTAAAAAATGAGTTCATTTCATTTAACTTTATTGTATATTAAATTTCTCAAATAAAAATGTTTTGGAAAAAAAAAGAAATAAAGAATAAAAGCAACTTTTATAAAACATCCAATTTATATCATGAAAGGTTTCATAGAAATACTGTTAAGAAAAAAAATGTTTAACTTACTGTTACTATGCTCCTTTCTCTTGCCCTCCCCTCAGTGTCCTTCCAAACATTAACGGCATGAAGCAAGGCAAATGCTTTTCAGTTCCTCTCAAGTTTAACAAAGTCAACCAAAGTCCAGTCTTTCCATTTTTTTACTGTACAGCCGTATTTCCAAATGAGATTAATGCTTTGCAGTCTAACATTTTCACTATGTTCAAAGTTGCTTATCTTCTTCCTGTTTATCTCCAGCTCCAGATTCTGACTCAGTTCCAAGGTACTCACAGTTCTTCCATTTAACTACACTGCTTTTGTCTATCTCTCAAGCATTTTTCTTTGGAACAATGGAAAATGTTTCACTGGCGGCAAAGTCTCTCCATGTGTTTTGTTAACAGAAGAGAAGTAGAGCCCCCCCCCCCCCCGCTTGATGGTTCACTTTTTGTTGGGAAAAGATTTGTATTTCCTCCGTAGTCTGTTCTGCATCAAAAAATGACTTTGATCCTCCTGGAAAACATATTCTGAAGACAGCTGGATACAGAAGCTTGAATCTCACAGTTGCCCTTATTGCTGGAATAACTTTGTTTCTCTTCTGAATTTACTAAAAGTGACAAGAGTTCCTGGCCCTTATCTTTCAATTTCTTTTTTCTCACTGGGAGAGCTGAAGTTAAGATGTTGATCAGTGTGGAGCCATCTTGCAAGTGCTGCCTGTTTTAAAATTGCCTATGCTTTGTGTGGGACTATAAAGGGCAAAACAATACTTTGAATAAATCTTAATTTTTCAAACACAAATCATTGCAGAAAAGGTGATGAACTTTACTCTTCATATTTTAAGAGAAATGTAACCATATTACATACAAACATAATGTATTAATTAAAAGTTTGAAATCTGAACAAAAAGGTTGATACTCTTAAAAAAACACAAAAAATGAAAAGGCTGATACTCTGGTGCATTGGAACTATACAGGGTTCTCTGTCTTTTCAACTAGCATTAACTGCAAACAAGATATGCAGCACTAGTTCTCTGTGACAGTGCAATGTCTTGTCAACTTCAATCAATTTTATGCTTCATTTTGAAACGGTCTGTAATCTAGTGATAATTTATATGATGTTAGAGAATGGGCAAACTGTTCAGTAAACCCTGATTGAAGAATGAGCTTTGTTTAGCATAGTGTGCGTGTGTGTGTCTGCGCGTGCGTGTGTGTGTGTGTGTATATATATATATATATATATATATATATATATATATATATATATATATATATATATATATATAGACATTAAAACAATTTTTACCACACTTGTTTTATTGGTGAGGTAATTTTCCAATGGTTGTTTGATCATTGTGTAGTAAGAGTTAAATATATATAGGCATTAAATACTTATATAAAAAAGTAAAGTACTTCTTCCACCAAAAAAAATTACATATACTAAGCAAGTATAAAACATTGGGAGGAGGAACTATTTAATATCCCAAAAAAAAATATATATATATATACATATATGTACACACACACACTCACCTGTGTGTGTATGTATGTGTGTGTATATATATATATATATATATATATATATATATATATATATATATATATAGTATTGACTCACCCTGTTGGGCATTATTGCTAATGTAATACCTATCAAAGTCCACTACCGTCCTGACTCCTAGGTACTACACAGAAATCTGTCTCCTCAGTCTGCTGATCAGTCTGCTGATCATTCATCTTTGTGACTGTTGTTGTCCACTATTGTATTTTCTCCATTCACATCACACTTCTGCATTGCAGGGATGACACCTTTCAGATGCCCAAAGTGTAATTTTGTAGGACAAGCCATTTCCACAACTGAAAGAAAGGATTGGAATTCACTCCATTTGCTAAAATAAAAGTTCACTTTTACAGAATTTGGGCTGTTTCTATCATATTAAGTTGTTTCAGATACAAAATAATTAATTTGAGCAACTATTAGGAGAATTTAGGAAATATTTTTTTGCCCTAAAATTTCATGACAATTCCCATGTTTTTTTTTTTTTTTTTTTTTTTTTTTTAGAAAGTAATTGCTCAATAGGGACTGTCCTGAATAAAGGAACAAGAGTGGTAACCCTACTGCATTAGCACTCCATGGTTTACCCTATGGATTGCTGTGCATGCTGATAGTGGTTCAGAATCCTAACAGCCTTATTCTGCTGCTCTGTTGAAATTCCTGATTTCTTATTCATGATATTATACTGAATATGTTGATAAAATGACACCGGCATTTTTCATTGCTTTTAAATAAGCTGCCTAAATGGGTCATCTTTGTGATAATTAGGTCCAGTGCATTCCTGCTTAATGCTTGTTGTCAAAGTCTGAAACAAACTTAAAAGCTAGTGGTAGAAAGAGCTTAAATCATAATAGACACTCACAAATAAGGACCTGCCAGCCCATGTTATTTACTGAGATGTCCTTGCTTACTATATTGCCATGATCATGTCTTATGTATGTGTGAATATTCAACAGGAATCCCATACTGAAAAGGAGATTCCTTACCCAGAGAGTCCGGATATTGTGAGAAAGACTGCAAATGTAGCACATTCATCTGAATGCTGACATATGTGAATGTCTTGCAACCTGCAATGAGCTATAAAAGGTACTGGACCCTTTGGAAATACTTTTGGAGCTGTAGATGGACCAAAACAGTACCAGTGGCAACAGCCTTGGAAATTGTACCTACAGAGTCGTAAACATTTTCAGACAATGAGTAGTGACCTGTGAAATACAAGCAACTAAACTACATAAAGCAGATTTCCCTCACAAGATGAAACTGAAGCTAAATAATTTCTCATACTTTCACAATTAGTAAGGATAAACTTTAACTTATGAGCCTGACAGTTCAGAATTCTAAAAATCAAAACTGTAGAAGCAGTTTTCCTAAACTTATCAAAAGCTTTACCATCCATATCAGAAGAAGGGTTGGAATTAACAAAATGCTTAGCAGCAGCTGAATTAACCAAATCTATAGCTGCTGGATCAGGTCTGGGACTAGTATAAAACTTGAAGGACTGAAGTACTTTGTGCATTCTACTTTCTTTCTTAGGGGAAGTAGTTTGGCTGTCAGTGAAAGCCCAAGCTGTAATAAACACATCCTCCAATACTGACAGCACTGGGGAATGGGCGAGGGTTCTGGAAATTCCAGTTGTAGCAAATTATAATATTTTTTAAGGGACTGAAAGCCACAATATTTTCCCACTGAAAACATTGGTTCATTCTGTAAATAGTCTTTGAGAAAGAGAATCCCGCACAGGCAGAATCAGGTACAACACTATTCTCAGAATCTGAATTAGAACTTTGAGTAGAAAACACCCCATCATTACTTTCACATTCTTCTACAGATTCCACTTCTTGAACCTATTCAAGGAAACAGGAACCCCTTTTTCTTTTACCAGAAACCACCTTACAAGAAGGGTCTACAGCCTGCACAAGACCCTGAGCAAATCCTAATAAATTATTCCTATCCATAGTAACTGACACAAGAGAAGCTAACCATTTAGTTTTCTGTCTCTTGTTCATAGGTTCATAGGTTTATACTAGGCTATCTGCCCTAAGGCATTTATAAGCCTAGCCCAGAGTTTTTGTGGCTTACGCCACCCCTTATGTTAAAAAATAATGTGCCCATTAGTTTGTTGTGCCTCTGTCCAGCAGTGACACAGAGATGATTCCCGGGGTAAACGTACGATCTCCCATCCACCGGTCAAGATTTCTCTTGAACAGAGCCAGCGAGGTGCTCTGTCTCACATGGACCGGGATTTTATTCCACAAATTAGGGAGTCTCTGGGTGACAAATCTATCCCTCCAGCATGTCCTATTTATATCCGTGCTAAGGTTTAAGTCGCTTGCTCTAGTGGATCTGGTAGATTTGAATTTTTTGAGGTGGAGCATGTCCATTAATTCCGGGTTGGACATGGCCTTGTAAGTCAGGCACAGGTCACCTCTGAGCAGACGGTATGCGACTGAATAGAGCTGGAGTTTCTTCAGTCTGGCAGCATATGACAGATTTTGGAGTCCCTTTATCCTTTTAGTGAGGAACTTTTGGGGTCTCTCCAATTGCTGCAGGTGTCGGGTGAGATACATCCCGAATGGGGCATTGTACTCGATCATTGGTCTGATAAGTGAAGATTACAGGGGAACAATGACCTCACTTGATCTGGATGTGAATCCCTTCATGATCAGGTGGGCAATGTAGAAGGTTTTTCTAACCACTTTAGCAATGTGAGTGTCAAAAGAAAGGCCACTGTCAACCTGGGTCCCCAGGTCCCTGATAACCTCTTCTGTGCTTAGTGGATTGCCACCTATATGGTAGCTTGGGGTTACCTTGTTTTTCCCGAAGGGTATGACTATACATTTTTTGGCATTTAACATCAGGCCATGGCTCTGGCACCAGCTATCAGTTTCCGTGAGACCCCTCTGAAGGATATCTGTGTCCGATGTACTTTCCACTATGGCTCCCAGTTTGCAGTCATCTGCAAACTTTGTCAGCCATAGTCCTCCTATGTTAGCCTGTACTTCTGAGAAGTAGATGCCGAACAACAGGGGCCCAAGGACTGAGCCCTGTGGGACACCACTTGTGACCGGCTTGGAGTCTGACATGGCGCCAGCTACTCTAACCCTGTGGGTTCTGTCCTTTAGCCAGTTTGCAACCCATCTTGTGACATATGGGTTTACATTTAAGCTGGTAAGTTTCTCTATAATACCCAAGTGGGGTATTGTGTCGAAAGCTTTTGCAAGGTCAAGGTAGGCTGTATGGACTGCCTTTCCCTCATCAATGGCCTTGGTGACTGTTTCGAAGAAGTCAACCAAGTTCAGAAGGCATGATCTGTCCTTGACAAAGCCAAACTGGGTCGGGTCCAATGTCTGCAAGTCCCCTATGTCTTTGTTTATGAGTTCCATTATGATCCTATCCATAGCTTTGCAGACCAGGCTTGTTAAGCTTATGGGGCGGTAATTACCAGGGTCCGTAGAGGCACCACCTTTGTGGAGTGGGACCACAGTTGCCGTATGCCACTCCTTGGGCACGTATCCTGTGGTAAGGCTAAGATTAAACAGCTGCCTTATGTGCGGGTTTAGTTCCTCATTGAGGTCGTGTAGCACACAGCCGGGGACACCATCCGGTCCCATTGATGCTGTGTTTTTAGCTTTAGAGAGAGCAGCTTTCACCTGCGCATTGGAGATGTCTGGGAGGCTGCACTCCGCTGGGATAGTTATCTCTCCTTTTGCGGGGGAGAGGGGCCTGAAGTTTGCACTGAACCTGTCTGCCAGTATGTTGGCAATGTCTGTGGGTTCAATGATTTTTGTATCATTTTGGACTAATTCTGAGCATATCTGGGAGTTTCCACCCAGGTTTCTAACATAGCTGAAGAAGGCCTTATGATTGTCTTTTGAACCTATGGCAATTTTTCTCTCAAAGTTGGCCTTGGATGATTTTATGAGTGCTCGTATTTTTTTACTAATAATGATCAAAGGTGTCTTCTCTTTTATGGATTTTGCTCTATCATGTAACAGCTTTCTCCTCTTATTGTAAAGTTTGTTTATGGCTGGGGTCCACCAGACTGGACGTTTGCCCTTGGTGTAAAGAGTCTTGATTTTATTAGGGATTGCCTGATCCATGCAGTCCTGGAGGTGTTCGTAGAAGGCATTTGTAAGGGCTTCCGCAGCTTGGGTTGTGGTTTCCACTGGCTCCGGGGCCTTGAAGGATACCACACCAGTCTTGAGTAGTGTGAAGTTTGCTTTAGAGAAGTTCTTCACTGTGGTCTTTTTTGTTTGGGGTGGGGGCGGGATGTGGATATCCAGTGAGATTAGTTTGTGATCTGATCTCGCCAATGAGGGATATACTTCCGGTGTGGAGCATTTTGTCCCCATGTTTGTGATGATGAGATCTAGTATATTTTCTCCTCTTGTGGGAACGGTGACTAGTTGTTCCATGGCATTTGAATTTATGAACTCCAGGAACCTTTGGGCTAGAAAGTTTGGGCTTGAGTAATGTTCCCAGTCTATATTCGGGTAGCTGAAGTCACCCAATATAATGGTGTTTGGAGATACTTTTATACCCTCCAGTGTCTTCAGGAAGGCTGTGTGGGGTTCCTGAGTTTGAGTAGGTGGCCTGTAGCATGCTACAAATTGTAGAGCAGTTTTGCCTATGGTTAATTGCACCTGGATGGTTTCCGATGCTTCGTGCGTTGCCACCAACCTGGAGGTGTGGGTATACTTGATGAATATTGATACACCTCCTCCTTTTGTGGTGTGGTCCGGGTTTTGGGGCCGGAACGCATGATATGAGGTAAAACCCGATAGTGCCGGAGTGCTCTCAGGAGCCTTGAACCAGGTTTCAGTCACAGCACAGACATCGATGTTCTCCATACTGAGAAGGGCCTCGAGTGCGTGCATTTTGAGATTTAGACTTCTGGCATTGAGCAGCATTACCCTTAGTTTCTTCCCATTTTTGTTTTCTAGGGTGGTAGGTTTAGAATTTGAGCCTTGCCTAAAAAAGGCACTATGGGGGTGGCAAGAGCCTTAGCCAATATCTGGAATCCCAGGGGTGACAGGTGCAAGCCGTCCCTTGCGAAGCAGCGTGGCTTGTCAAGCATGTCATCCCATGCAGACAGACACTGGATCCCCTTTGAATGACACCAGAAATTAAGTCAATTGTTAAAGCTGATCATCTTGTCTCTATGTTGTGGCATCATTCTTGGCGAAGGAAGGATGCTGCTTAGGGTCAGGGTCATACCTGCCTGGGCTACATAATCAGAGAGCTCCTCTATGTCTCTTTTCATGTAGTCTAGGGAGGTATGTCTCAGGTCGTTCACACCAGCATGGACAGTGACTGTGTCATATTTGTACTTGCTGTGGAGTGACCCGAGTGCTTGTGTTATGTGGTGGATTCTAGCGCCCGATAGGCAGCTTACTGTGACCCTCTCCTTGTTCAGCCTGGTGAGTGGGACGTCAGTGTGTCTGACTATGGAGTCACCTATGACAAGTATGTTTGGTGTTGTATTTGGCCTTAAGGGCTGTGACTGCTTTGCACACTGATTTTGTGTTTTATGTGTTGACTGTGGTGTGTCATGAGGTGGCGGTTGCTTGGGTGTCTGCTTTGGAGGCCTCTGCTGTTTAGGTAAATTTTTGCTCAGAGCCTCCGAGTATATCTTTGTGTGTTTGATTCATTGTTGTGATAGCTTTATGTGAGACTGGTTTTGTGATGTGTGTAGTTGCCTTCTCCTCCTGTCTGGTCTTGCCAGTCCTGAGTTGAGAGAGCTCAGCCTCCAGTTTGGCTAAATAGCTGCATCTCTCGCAAGTATTTGTGTTATGTGGGAGGAGGAGAGGGTTGTCTGTGTACATGAGGCAATTGTAACATTGCCTCAATATTCCCAGATTCACCAACTGGACAGGAGAGGACGCCAGCATCTGGCCCTTCGACATGCTAGAGAAATTAAGAAGTTTGGGGTGTAACTGAATGAGAGAGGACTTAGTAAGGAAGTGGGTACTCCTGGGGGGGGGGGTTCGCTAGTGAGGGACTTTGTATAATACAGAAGTGCTAAGCCTGAAAAGAAGATGCTTTTAAGACAAGTGCTGAGCTTTTTTTTTTTTTGGAGAAAAAAAAAAAAAAGCTTTTAGGAACAAGTGCTGCACTTTTTAGTTAAGGGATATACTGTTTAGATTACTAGTAGAGCAGTTCTAAGGGAAAAAATGAAGAACAGACTTGAAGACTTGAATGAAGAACAGTTGACAGAAAAGTTAAGGAAAACATGCTCAGTATTAGCAGAAACAGTTTCCCCAAAGATGAACACAACATTCTGGTTAACCTGAAGCACATTCCCTGCCCCTTCTCCCATGACTGACAAGAGTGGCTCTCCCTTGCCCACTGAGGGGACCCGAACAGCCCCAGAAGATGTGGTTAACCACAGTCCATAATGGCTATATAGGCAACTTCAGAGCGATCTGAGGAAAAAAAAGATGAGTGGCCTGAGGAACCAGCTTTAGCTACAGTAGAGTCACCCACCAGCAGTTGAGGCAACTTACCAGTCTACTGTGGTGGCAATGGATACTTAACAATCTTTATCTTTTTGTAGCTGGAAGAAGGTCTGACATAGTGACTGGTAGTTTTTTCTGTGGTCAAGCCAAAAATGGTGCTTGTTTCCCAGGGCAGTTTAGTAGTTATGGTTGTTAAAACAGGAAAGTAGCGAAAAAGTAACTTTTCCCACAAAAAACACAATAAAAAGCACTTTAAACACTTTACCCAGCCCCAAAAAGTAAAATAAACACAGTTTTTCACAAAAATGTAGTTTTAAACAACTTTTTACGGCAAAAGTAAAAAAGCAAACTCATGTAAGTACATAAAAGTCACGGGACAGTCAAGGAAAATACTTTTTCCTGTTTTAAAAAGTATTGTTTCTCACAAAAAGTTAGTTTAAACAAGTTTAGAAGTAATTTGGAAGGTTTTTTCCTGAATGGAACTTATCTGCCTAGCAATGGAACAGCACTAGCTGACTGCTATGCCTGAAAAGCCTGAAGTGGAGTACTGTTCTTGGCAACAGGAAATCTCTGAAGGACTTGGCACCCAAATCTGTCTTTTTGGACAGGTCAGCTTGAGTTAGTTATATGGAAGCTGCCCTGAAGCTTTGGAAGCTGGCCAGCTGTTATATCGTATGCAGGATATAACCCATGTACCTAAGGCTACTGCAGCAGTGATCGATATGAAGAACATGCTCAGTCATGCTCATGTGTGTGTATACGAGCCATCTCTAAAGCTTGACTGCTGATTTAGTTAATTAGAAGTTATGTACTCACCATAACGTTCCATCTGAGTAGGTAGTTCATTTGTCTGCAACCTGTGGGTTACGGATCCGAGCCGGCAACTTATTTCAAGCTAATGGATCCGAGCTCCTAGCCCCTCCCTTCACCCATAATCCCCTGCTAACCCTCCATGACCTCAGATCGAGTTTGCCTCTCCATATATATCCAAAAAAAAAAAAGGATATCTAAAAACTAATAGATCCAAGAAGGTCAGGGGAAAGGAGGGTGGGATGGTTGCAGACAAATGAACTACCTACTCAGATGGAACGTTATGGTGAGTACATAACTTCTAAATCTGAAGTAGGAATGTTCATTTGTCAGCAGCCTGTGGGACAGAGTCCCCAGCTACCTGCACCCTGGGTGGCCATCATGGAAGGATATTACGAAGCACCGCAGAGCCAAAGGATGCTCTCCCTCTAGAAAGCAGGTCTAGCTTGTAGTGGTTGATAAAGGTATGAGATGAAGCCCAAGTGGCTGCAGAACAAATATCATCCAAAGGAACTCTAGACTTGAAAGCCGCAGAAGTAGAAATGGAGCGAGTGGAATGAGCACGAACTCCTTCTGGTGCGGGTCTACCCAAGGCTTGATAAGCTAGCAGGATACATTGGGAAATCCAGCGAGATAAAGATACTTTAGAGATAGCTTTCCCCAAGTAAAATTTGGCAAAGGAAATGAACAGCTGGTCGGATTGTCTATGGCCAGCCGTCCTATGGGTATAAAAACGAAGCTGCCTATGAACATCCAATGAGTGCAGCTTGTATTCACCCTTATTTTGATATTTAGGGAAGAAAACCGGTAAATTTATGGTTGGTTTATATTGGTTTCTGATGATATCTTGGGAAGAAAGGAGGGATTGATTCTGAGGTACACTCTTATCAGGGTGAAAAATCAGGTATAGAGGCTTTACAGAAAGAGCCTGAAGTTCCGACACTCTTTTTGCTGAAGTAATGGCTACAAGGAATGCTGTTTTGCATGACAAGAATTTGAGATCCACTGAAGCAGCGGGTTCAAAGGGAGGAGCAGTCAAGGCTTGAAGAACTAAAGTAAGATCCCATGGGGGTACGGCTTCTTTTACAGGAGGTCTAAGTAAAAAGGTACCCTTGAGAAAGGTTTTACACAATTTGGCTGACATCAAGGGTCCTGTATCATGTCCCACATGATAATGAGAAATGGCTGCCAATTGCACTTTGACAGTTGAATAACTAGCACGTTCTTGAAAGAGTTCAGTTAGGAAGTCTAAAATGGATGGAAGAGGAGCCGTAAAGGGATCTAGATCGTAGCGCTCCACCCAGATTGAAAAATGTTTCCATTTGCTGTGATATACCTTCCTGGTGGAGGGCTTATGTGCTGCCATGAGGATGGCTTTGACTGGTGAAGAGATACCGGGAGTCCTAACTAGGAGTGGAACTGGAGCAACCAAGCTGTCAGTTTCAGATTGTCCAGGTTTGGAGTTGGCAAGTCCAATGGATGGGAGATGAGATCCGGAATGGGATCTAGAATCCAAGGGTGATTCACAAGGTGAGACCACAGGTAAGGGAACCAAATTTGTTGAGGCCAGATTGGGGCAATGAGAATCATCTTGCTCCCCAACGGCGAGGCTTTCTGTAAGAGTTGTATCATCATTGGAAGAGGAGGATAGACAGAGAGTAGACCGGGTGGCCAAGCATGCACCAGAGCGTCTCTTGGAGATTCCCCCGGTGGCGGGATTAGAGCAAAGAAATTGTCGCATTTGGCGTTTGATGGAGATGCAAAAAGATCGCAGCAGGGTTGCCCCCATGTTGCGAATATCTGCTTCGCTACTAGAGGATTGAGAGACCACTCGTAGGGGGTAAGAAGGGTGCGGCTGAGCTTGTCCGCTAGGATGTTGGTCCTCCCCGGAATGTGCTTTGCAATCAGAAAGCGGTTGGTGGAGATCGCCCATTCCCACACTCTCATGGCTTCGCGGCAAAGAGGATAAGATCCGGTTCCCCCCTGTTTGTTGATATACCAGACCACTGACATGTTGTCCGAGTGAATTGCAATCGTTCCTGCGGGGAGGAAGCTCTGAAGTGCTTGCAACGCCAACAGCACTGCTCTCATCTCCAGAACGTTGATATGCAGGGAGGTCTCTGTATCGTTCCACGTGCATTGGACTGTCCTGCCTGAGTAATGCCCCCCCACCACCAGAGGCGTGAAGCGTCCGTGGTCACAGTGGCGATAGGGGGAGAGGTGCAGAAGGGACGGCCCGTATGGAAGTTCGAAGCTTGGAGCCACCATAGTAGCGCCCTTCTGCAAACCTTGCTGATAGCAATGGGATGGTGGAGAGGAAGGGATAGGAAGGACCATTGCACTAACAGAGTCCTTTGCAGGACTCGCATGTTCAAACGGGCGCATGGAAGGAGTGTAATCGCTGCTGCCATGGAGCCTAGTGCCCTCAGGATCAATTCCACTGGTGAAGCCTTTGAATGAAGGATAGCCCGCACATGAAGTTGTAGATTTCTGATTTTCTCGGCAGTTGGGAAGACTCGCAAATCTCTGGTGTTTATTCTGGCACCTATGAATTCTATGATCTGTGTTGGAGCCAGTAGGGATTTACCGACATTGATAGTAATGCCTAGTTGTGGGGCTAGATGGAGAAAGAAGTCTCTGGCCGAGCAAAGTAGATGCCTTGTTGGTGCGGTCAGGAGCCAGTCATCCAGGTACGGGAAGACCTGAATTCCCTGGAGTCTCAGGTGGGCCGCAATCACTGCTAACACTTTGGTGAACACCCTGGGGGCTGTGGTGAGGCCAAAGGGAAGGACCCTGAACTGGTAGTGACTGGCTCCCAGCCGGAAGCGAAGGAACCTCCTGGATCATTTGTCCATTAAGATGTGGTAATACGCATCCTTGAGGTCTATAGAGCACATCCAATCGTTCTCCCTCAAAAGGGGGAGGATAGATTGAAGAGTGACCATTTGGAATTTTTCCTTGGTTACTGACAGGTTCAAGCGGGAAAGGTCTAGGATGAGTCTCAGATCCCCCGTCTTTTTTTGGCACCAAAAAGAACCTGGAGTAGAACTCTAATCCGAGCTGGTCTTGAGGGACAGGCTGGATGGCTCTTTTTCTTAGCGGCTGCTGTATTTCTGCGGCTGCGGCCTCCCTGTGATCGGGTGGTACATCTGGGAGGTTCTTGGAATGGGGGACATGGAGAATTGGTATTTTGTACCCTCTGGATATGATGCGAAGCACCCAGTGGTCTGTTGTGATGGACTCCCATGCCGCTAGATGCTTCGAAAAACGCCCCCCGACTGCCTCCAGAGTGGAGCAGCCGGGCAACCCCTCAGGGCTGCTGCGCGGGCCACTCAGAGAAAAGTTCTCTGGACCCAAAATTTTTCGGAGCCCCTCTGCCCCTGGGGCGACGTCCTCCCTGTCCACCTCTGCCATGGTAGAACTGGTTGTCCGGAGCTGGTTGGGAATGTTGTGATTTTCGGATCCACATCTTCTTCTGTCCCTTTTGGTTCCTTGAAAAGGACCGCTGGGGAGCAGAGAAGCGGACTCCGGCAGACAACATCTTCCCATCCTTCTTGCTCTGGACAAGCATCTCGCGAACTGTTTTGCCAAAAAGGCAGAACCATCAAAGGGGCGTTCGCGAAGGACACTTTAAAGGGCTCCGTAAAGTCGCAATGACGGAGCCAGGCCTGGCTCCGCTGGCCCTAGTGGCTCCCTCTGTGGCGTGGGACAACAGCCGCATAGAGGTGTTTGAAATAGATCTCAGAGTGGCCATTCGGGTGGAGTACAATTGTTTATCCTCCTCCAACATGGACTCAGGGGGGGATGCAGCGTATTCTTTGATAAGATGCCACTGCATCCTGATGACGTGCCATGTAGTTCAGAGACCTTACTGAGAAGGTCGCTGAACTAAAGACTCACTTCCCTAAGTGATCCATCAAACGTGACTCTTTGCTCGGTGGATGGACTGAGGGATTCTCCTGAGCCAATTTCCTCTTTGTGGCTGCCGCCCTCAACATGGCATCTACAGGGGGGCCCTTACTCCAATGTGACCGGTCTGAGGGGGGGCTAAGAATTCTATCCGGTCACTTGGGTATTGGCTCCACAGTGTCCGGATCCTTCCATGCCCTGGTGGTAATAAGGTCCACCAGGGGATCGGCTGGAGGGGACACCCAGGAGGTAGACGGGCCTGCCTCGAATGCCTCCAGAAACACGGACTCGTCAGAGGAAGACTTGGGGGCAGACCACCCACCTCTGATTCTCAGCATCTCCATGATGTCTCCAAAGGAGACATCCTCAAGGGGTGATCTTGGGGAGCCTTCCCCTTCCTCCAAGTCCGTGTCCTCGGTTAAGGACTCAGGGGAGTCCACGTGCCTCCTTTTGCACTTATGCTTGCGGAGAGCTTCCTCGGGGGGACTGTCCGAGGAGACCTCGCCAGCAACATCTTGTTCCAAAGGAACCATCTGAGATGTCGAAGTAGGCTGTCCCTTTGGTCGGGTGATGGAAGCCTGGCCCAGCAGAGAGGGAGTGCAGGGAGGAATCAATGCAAGGACCGGGGGTCCGGATGCTCTCAACAGAGCCCTCTCCACAACATCGAATGCCGAGGGAGAGCCACTCTCCAATGGATCTGAAAGTCGGCTCCCACTCTGATCCGAAGAAGGGATCGGTGTGCTCCGACCTGGACGGAGCCAAAGGCACACTGAATCCCCCGGAACCGAAGCTCGGACCACGGCTCCGAGAGGTCGGATCCGACAGACTCGAGGGTAGGGTCGGATCCAAAGTTCCAAGTACTGTCGGCGCCGACCCATCCCTGGCTCCAAGGCTTCTCGGCTTCTCGGCTCCGAGCGCGCCGAACCCGGGTAGCGGGTCGGAGAAGGAGCAATTGGGTGGAAAAAAGGTGTCGAGCTCCCCTCCTGAGGGGGGGGGGGCAAGAGCACTCCCATCTGCAGCTGGGCCTGGATGAACCTTCGCATCATCCGGTCCAAGTCTGCATCAGATAAATAAAATGTGGATCTCGAAGAGGCCACTGAGGCAGGCGTGGAATGCCGCCTCGATGACCTCGACGGAGATCGGGTCTCCTCCTCCTCGGGCCCCGGGGAGAAAGAAGGGGATCGGAGCCGAGGAGGAGGAGACCTAGAAGCAATGGAGGGAGAAGCCCGCTTAGCTGGCGGGGCCGAAACGGAGGTCTCGGCCCGCCGCTTGTGGTGCTTCTCCCTCCGTTTCTCCCTCCTGGCCTCCCTGTCTTCTGACACTTTAGCGGGAATTTGAGTCCCAGTCGGAGGCAGGGGGCAGCAGTGGCAACCACCACAGGCTGTGATGGAGCCACAGGAGCAGAGGTAGCAGAGGCCGAAGCTGAATCTGGGGGTAGAAGTCCCGCCAGGACCAGCTTCGACCTCCGTTCCTTCAGTGCCCTGGGGATGAACGCTGCACAGATAGTACAGCCCGAGGTGAGGTGTTCAACCCCAAGGCACCGAACGCACCGATTGTGGCCATCAGCCGGAGAGAGCTTATGGCCACACTCGGTACATTTATAAAAGATGGCTTTTGGGGCCTCAGCCATACTTAAAGGAAAAGATAACTACACAAACACACAGGCCCCAAAAACACAACACACACGCACACTCTGACGACCAGCGAAGGAAGGGGAAACTAATTAAAGTAAAAGTACTAAAGGGTTCCTAAACACTTACACACTTTTTATTTTAAATAAAAAAGAGAATTTAGTCAGAAAAACACAAGTAGTTACTACTTAGCTGATGAGCTCAATTGGAATCCAGCTATCCACAAGCGCGGCAAACTAGATCTGGGGTCATGGAGGGTTAGCAGGGGATTATGGGTGAAGGGAGGGGCTAGGAGCTCGGATCCATTAGCTTGAAACAAGTTGCCGGCTCGGATCCGATATCGGATCCGTAACCCACAGGTTGCTGACAAATGAACATTCCTACTTCAGATCAACTGTTTCAACTCATTTTGGTCGACAAAACAGCTGATTGACAGTTGTAGCAGATCGCAATACCAGAGTTGGAGAATATGTCCTTTCCCCAGTATTGTGGAGTCTGACCTGGAATATTTCAGTAGCAGTGCATGTGGGTTGCACATGTTTCAGAGGATATGCTATTCATTAGTGATTATATATATATATATATAAAATTTAGACATGCACACAAATACATAATGTGCATACCTAACACTTGGCTTATAGAGTAAGATTTTTAAGTTTCACACAAACAAGGTCCTCACATACTCCATCTGTTCATTTAATTGCTCTTTTTCTTTTGTTTGAATTAACATTCCCATTCATTTCAATAAGATGTGAGATGTGTACTGAAAAAAGATTTATGTAGTTCGTAAAGGCTTTTATGAATGTCTGTCTATGGGTTACTTTTATGCTCTGTTTCAAAGGTAAATTTTAAAATTTTTTTTGATGTGAGGTACATCTCTGGGATTATTTTAGTAGCTTAGTGAGGGATGTGTTAGAATATGTTATCTGGGTAGTTTGATTTTACATACTTTATTTATTAAGGATCATGTCCATTTTGCATATAATGCTGTTTTCTGATTTCTAGCTGCAGTTCTATTTTTATTAAAGGTGTATTCAGCAACAAATTATGCAGTATGTTACACATAATAGGACATCAAGTGATGTTGTGCAAGGAGGGAGCAATTCAGAGGCACAGGCACAGCGAACACTCAAGCAAGAAAACAGCACTGTATGCATCACATGCAAGTAATATCATAATGACAAGCAAGCGTGTCAATATGCTTTATAAGATCCATTTTGTATGCAAATGATGGCATCAAATATGACAGTGTGTTTCAGAAACATATAAAATTAGTGAAATGAGGCATAGCATTCAGCTTGTTTTGAATACCACCATTTTTCACTGTACAGTGATATTGCTTATGCTAAGAGTGGCATCTATTGTATTTGATCAGCTTATCTCAGTGGTTGCCTTGGGAGCTAGTGTCCATGATGTTGCATGTTGCCTCTGTGAGCATCACAGAGAGTCCACCAGCAGCTGAAATATCATCATTTCCAAAACTGGGACTTTGCCAATTGCCCATGTGGTCACAGACATCATATGGGAGCTAATAGGCATGTGTTGTTGCCACTTAAAATCAAAGGGGAATTGTGGATTGCCTGTCTTAGAGGACACAAATGATTGTGTAGAATTAACCATTCTTGCTACTGGGAACTTTCATTGTCTGACAGGGGACACATTAAGAGTTTTGCAAGCCTTGGCCTTATAAATCCTACATCAGTTCCTTGAAATATACTGCACAATGTGGAAGAACAAATATGGTACTCACAGACAGCAGAGGACAGAACCACCATTTTTTAGGCCATCATCAACCCCCTTTTTCCAATTTTTTTCTACATGGCGTTGAGGTGTTTTATCAACTGTTATCAGTTGTCTTTATTCAATGCCACTCTCCTACCTTCTTTGACACTCATGTTTGATTGTTGCAGGTCTTCTCTCACACAATCCATCCACCTCTTTGCTATATGCCCTTGTTTTCACTTGTCTTCTTCCTGTCCGTACCAAGTCTTCTTCTCCAGATTGTCTTCTGCTTTTCTGCACATGCCAAAACCACCGTAATCTGTTCTCTTTGACCTTTTCTGCAGTTGAAACTACTCTGGCTTCTACTTTTATGTCCTCATTTATTTGTCACACAGTGTGCATCCTACCACTCATCTTAGGAACTTCATCTCCATCATATCTAGCTTCCTCAACTGTGCTGCCTTTACTGACCATGATTTTATACCATACAGCAGTACTGGTTGCACCACTGTATTGTACACCTTACTTTTCAGCTTCTTTGGCATTGTCATTCAGTCATACACTACACCTGACATTCTGTCTAGCTTTGACCTTTTCATTCAGACTTCCTTTCTCCTCAACCACCCCTCCCAGATACTTGACGCTGTTAACCTATTCCACTATTTTCCTTTCTATCTCAATTTTCCGCTTCTTCTGATTTCCCCCCATTTGCTGCCACTACACGTGTCTTATCTCTCCTCAATTTCAACACATTGTACCTTGATTTTTTTGCTTTCCCTTCCCCTATCCTTTGATAAAGTTTTTGCTCAGTCTGCTTGTATTGCCATATTGTCAGCATACAACAACTTTGTTGATCTGCTCCCTCCAACCTGTTTGCTAATGTAGTCCATGACCAGCATAAACAGCAAAGGTCCCAGAGCTGAACCATGATGCAAACTCATTCCACTAGGAACCCCCTCTATGAGATCATGCACTGTTTGTACTTGAGTCAGTGGATCCTTCTACATACCCTGCACTAATTCTACCAGTGTTTCTGTGACTTTGAACCACTGCAGGACTGCCCAAATTGGCTTTCTTGGGATCTTGTCATACACTTCTTCCAAGTCTAGGAATGCCCAGTTGGACTCTTTCCTCATGTCTAGCTTCTTCTCCACTATCTGTCACACTACAAACATTGGTTCATATGTTCTTCATACTGATCTGAATCCAAACTGCTCATCCCCTGTCTTACTTTCTGCTACGCTGTGTATTCATTTATCAGTCACCCTCTCCAGAATTTTCATGTAGTGTGATAGGAGTTTGATACCTCTATACTGCTCACAGTTTTGAATGTCCCTTTGTTCTTGAATACTGGCAGTAGTACAATTATTCTCCAGTCATCTGGGTTATGCCTTAATGTCCATACTGCTCTGAGTACCTTCTGGAGCCATTTCTCCCCAATCAAACATGTTTATCATATCTGTTGTGACATCATCTGAGCTTGCTGCTTTCCCTTGACTTCATTTTCCTTAGTGCTGTTCTTACTTCTATGGTTGACTCTTCTTCTTTTTTCATCTTAGGCTTTGCCTGGGGCAGTACAGCTTCTGTGGAGTTTTCTTAATTCAGAAGTTGCTGGAAATACTCCTTTCATCTGCCTCTGATGTCCCGTGGACTGATAAGTCTTTTGTTGCTAGCACCCATTATGAAGGATGTCTGACTATCTTCATTGTCTTTTTGTCTTCACCTTGCAACCTGATATAGTTTCTTTGTGCCATCTACTAATTAACTTTCCAGAAGCTGGTAGACTGCCTCTGATGCCTTGTTCTTTCCTATTACAACTCCTGTCTTAGCCTGTTTGTTAGCCAACCGGTGTTACTTCATAGCCTGGTCCGTCTTTTCTATCCTGTACTTTATCTTGCACTCCTTCTTTGTTTTGATGACTTCCTAGATTTCTGCATTCCACCACCAGCTTTCCTTATTTCCATACCTTGCTCAGCAACATATCTGTTCTGTAGTCCTCACACATGCTGTTTTGAGGCACTGCCATACTTTGTCTGAAACTCTCCCTATTTCCTCTTCTTCTGGAGGTGCTAGAGTCCCGAGTAATTCTGTAAAGTGCTATGCTTTCTTTCCAGTCAACTTCCAGGTTTTCAACTTGGTCTCTGTTGATCTTAGAGGCTTCTCTAACCACTGCTTGCAGCTGATTGTAGCATTCAGTGGTTTATGCTGTGGGCTCACTGTTTCACCGAGGATGACTTTGTAATTGCTGATTGTACCCCACTGCCCTTTCCTTACAAGGAAGAAGTCTTCCTGAGTTGCATGTTGTCTCCTCTTGTATGTGATCTTGTGACTGTCTCTCTTGCTGAGGTATGTGTTGGTCACCATCAACCCGTTTGTCAGACTGAAGTCTAGAATGGCCTCACCTTTATTCCTGTTGCCCTACCCATATGGACCTAGGCAGTCCTCATATCCTGTTCTCTCTCTAGTGATATGTGCATTTAGGTCACACATCATCAACACCAATTCATGTTGTCCTGCTTTATCTAGTAGGGCCTACAACTGCTGTCTGAATGCACTCTTTTCCTCACTATCACAACTCTGCTGTGGGGCAAAGGCTTAGATTATGAATACTGTTCTATTTTTACACTGGTGTCTGATTGCCATTGGTCCATCACTAATTCTGATGGCATTGACTTCTGGAGCCTCTCCCTCCTCACAATTCCCATATCATTTCTAGCCTGTCTTCATCCTGAGTAGTAGACTCTGGATTCCAAGTCAAGTGGCTTTGCTGCAGTTCTCTTCCATATTGTCTCCAGTATACATAAGACATCCCACCTCCTCCCTACCATCGTGTCATCCACTTCCAAGATGAGCTGTCAGTGAACCTACTATGAGTGTAGCAATTCTTAGTTCATGAGTGGCAGGTTGGTTGGTTTTACATCCAGCTTTTGCTAAGCACAACTATCCCAGGTAGCTGAAGCTAGGCAACGGGACACAGGCCAGCCAGTAAGTTATTGACTTATGGCAGATGGGCTCTATGATGGGCAAAGACTGACCAAAAGGGGCACATACACTCCCTGCCACCATTCGCATAGGTTGGTGTATGCTGGGTCCTCAACTCTTTTATCATTGGAAATACCCATGCCCTTTCGTGAAATCGGTCAACACAACCAAATCACCTAGAGTCATATTTACACCATTGTGAGGCTAGCCCTGCCATGGCATGTAATCTATGATATATGTTCTCCTATCTATTGGATACTGAACACCACAGTAGATGCCTAAAGTGATTGATCTGTACAACTCTTCTGCATATAAGACACCATCTAGAGTCTGTGTTATGAATATATTTATTCTACAAAATAAATCATTTTCCTGATGTTTTGGAGGCCAGTGACTGCATCCACATTGCAATCAAAGCCCCATCTGCTGCACATTATGTCCACTATCTGAACTGGAAGAGCTTTCACTCCAACTGCCAGACGGTGTGCAGTGCACATGATATACAATACAGTATGTCTGTATGTCATCCATACAGTTCCCATGATTCCCACATCTGGCACATATACAAACACTACCAGCAATTTTGCAAACTGTCTTTCCACAGAGTCATCTAGGTGGCAGATGCATACATTACCTCCATTAATGTTCATAATACTAGGGTCCCTTGAATGTCCATAGCAAATCACTCATAATCATGTCCATTGTTATGTTGCAAGTGATGCTGGATATGCCTTGGAACCGTGGTTGAAGACTCATATACAGCTCCCAGATGGTGGTGGAAATGGCACGTAACACCATACTGTTGTGGACATGTAATGTCATCAAACGTGTTTGGACTGCTGACGTCCCACTGCTTTATGCACTAGAGACCTGCATTAATTTATTTGTGGCTTGTACAATGCTTCAAAACATGGTGCCATGAAAACTGCTGGAGCACAGAGACAACACAGCACTACCTGACATACCAGTGGCAGCAGTGGAGGAAGTGGATGAGGAGTCATCAGTGAAATCAGCTGTAGTGGGACCACGTGTAAGGCATAAGCTGTTGCAACATGTCATGGTATCTGTCTGTGTAAGTGTAGTGTTCAACCACGCAATACACATTCATCACCTAGCATGACCATGGTGGCTGGCTGCATGCATCTCCATGACTACACTAATAGATGCATCTGAGTCACCACTGTTCTCATCAGGCATGTCTGCTCCTGCTCCCTATATGCCATGTCAACCTACATGTTTTGCAGAGTGCCCAACAATCCCTGCAGCTGCTGCAGGTCTTCAAGCAAGCAACTTAGAATACTGTTCATTTCTGATGTAGTGTGATTATGGGTATCTGTGCCTGGATCCCTGACTTGCAGATCTGCTGATTGATGACAAGGATGACATCCAGGTCTTGGGAAGTCCTAGAGTCATGGTTGTAATGGCCTGTTACATGGCTCACCCCTATACTGACTCCATGCACCACAGAGGCAGTGCATCCCTGTAATGCTCTTTCTTTGGTGTTAACACCTATGTAGCAGGTCAAACTGACATGGGTGGAATGATCTTCACTGTCAACATTTAGTGTGTCCTCCACTGTTAGCATCACTGAGGGTGGCACTGTGTCATTTGAGTGCGCTGTGTGCATGTGCCTTCATCATAAGCCACAGCTGACCGCCTGATATCAGGCATGCTCCAGTCTGTTGCGGTGGATCCTTTCTGTGAATGAATGCATGCATACATGTAACATATCTATGGCAGTGCTGGAATATTTCTCTGATTCCCATTATTCTGTCACAAACAGAGCTTATGGGAAAATACATTTGTGTATGTTGCACTTACCATAACAATATATCTTCAAATTCTACACAGGTGCAGTAGCCTTTGGCTATTTGGGTTATATCCTGCCCAGGATACAACAGCCAACCTTTTCTAGCTCATTCCCACATCCACATTCAGACTGACTGGATAGCCCCTTGGAATGGAAATCAGCAGTTATAGTACAGATAACTTCAGAACTTGCTTGCCAAAACAAAAAGAGAAAGCTTACTCATCCTGAAACCCTCACATGCTATGACCATATAAAGTCTTATCCCAACAACTAACTATATAAAGTAGAAGGAGTGGAGGGTGGGTGCAGCTACTGCAACAGTGTGGTACTCAAACATTTACTGTTATGATAACTGCACCTTACACAACTGTACTACGTTTGTCATTCTCACTGCTGCAGTAGCCTTTGGTTATTAGGGGTGATTACCAAAGCTTACCCAAACCCAGGAAGAGGAAGAATGAGGGTCCAGAAGACCCTGGCAAATGTTCTTGGCAAAGCCAATCCTGGACCTTAAAAAAAGAATCCAGTGTGAAATGGCCTGTAAATCTATGTACAAAGGTCCAATTAGTTGCTTCAAGAATGCTTCTGAAGTCCACCCCTTTCCAATATGTCATCAAAGAAAACAAGGCTGTATTAGAATGTCTTAATCCTGCCTGGAAATGTTTTACCATGGTGGGAATAACAAGAAAAGATACATTAAAGAACAACCAACTGATATTGTCTGAATTGACACAGGTTGTCCTTTTCTAGTGGCATGCTAGGAATTCCACAGCTGTATAGCTTTTCTAAAGGACTTAATCCAAACAAGTTAATAGTGGAGTTGCAAAAGCATGACCAGCATATATAGAATCTATTCTACCTGTCAATTAAATTATGAAAGAAATTAGGGAAATAGACGGATAGATTAAAGGTACACCCTGAAAGTAGTAAGGGCATATATGAGGGACTTTTTCTACTGATAACCTTATACACATGGAAAAGCAAAAGGGTTAACCTACCATGAAAGGCTGCAGCCCAGATGCTCTCTTGCAGATGTCAGAGCAATAAATCAGTCTATCAAAAAAAAAAAAAAAAACACCAGAATAGCTGGCTCACAAGTAGACAGAAATACCTTTCCCAACAAAAAAGTAAAGATCCCAATTAAGTGTCACCTGAATAACAGATTACCTTGGATATCAAAAGAAAGAAACTCCTTGTAGAACACCTTGAGCAAAGTCTGAAATGAAGAGGGGGATCCATGTGCAGAAATGGCTGATAAATACCCCTTGCCAAAAGACTAAACAGGCCACAAGATAGTAACTTACATAAATGTTTAAAAACCAGAGGTAATAATCCCAGATAGGGCCCTGATTGTGGCTGAGCTACCAACTAGAAAATCATCTCCACTGATTAATTTATATTTATTTCCTAGTAACAGAATTTCTTGCCCCCATTAGTACCTGCTGCACATACTCTTGCAAAAGTTGCCTAAGAGGTATTAAAATTAAATTATTCGGGCAGTCAGCTGAAGTTGTTGAGACTGGGGTGCAACAAACTCCCCCTAAATTGTACGAGTGTATCCTATATGTGGGGAAGCATGTGGTAATTGCCCCAGCTAATTCTGTAAGAAGGGAGAACCACTGTTACCCGGTCCAGAAGAGAGTCACCACAATAATTTCTTGTCAAGTCTTCCTGAATCTTTAGAATGGCCCTGTATATCAGTGGAAAGGATGATTTGCATATAGGAACATTCCTGACCACAAGAATAAAACTGCATCTGTTTTCCAGGCCTGTCTGTAGGAGGTTCTGGTGCAGAATTTTCTCAACTGTCTGGCTTTGAAAGGAGGAGAGCAGATCTATTTGAGGTGTTCTTACAAATGGAGCCATTCCTGGAAGACCCCCTTATTAAATTTCCATTAGTGAGAATCTGTCCTGGTAGTGCTCAGCTTGTCTTCCACTACATTTTGCTCTGACAGTATGTTGGATGCTTGGAGAGTTATACAATGCTATAGAGCTAACTCTCAAGCCATCATAGCCAGCCTATACAGGGGGTAAGAGCTTGTGTCCCCCCCCCTATTTTTTTTATGTACCACATCATTGTGGTGTGGTATTGTCTGTAATAACCTGTGTAATGATCCATGGGACCATGGTTCATGAAAAGATTCTACAGTGTGAATCACAGCTAATATCTCTTTCACATTTATGTGCTTTGGTCTGTCTGAACTGTCCCACAGGACTCGCACCTTTATTCCCATAGAAACTACTCCCCAGGCAAAAACTGAGGAGTCTTGTTACATCCACCAATGCAGATGTCCTTCTAGTCACTGTTGCAGTATTCTTTTCATATGGGTTGTATTCCACTATTGACCCAATGTCCGTCTTGTATACAAAAGCTTCAAGGTACTGACTGTACGTGGGATGTCACACATAGGTTCAAGGAACGTCAGCCATAAAACGGACGCCTACACATACAATCCTCAGAACTTTTTTGCCGACATTCACAAAGGTTGACTTGTACATTCAGTCTGCCGTTGGAATCTGCATTTTGTTCCTCAACTTCTGATAAGTACCCTATTGGGGATTTATTTGCTTGCTTCTGTTTTTGTTATTGTTAATGTCATCCAGAAAGGGCAAGTATAGGTGTGGAAGGCAAATTCCACATAAGAATAGTCACAATCTCTGTTTGTTTTGTTTAGGGCCTGTTCTGTCAGGCTTTCATCCTTAAAACCTTGTGCAGTCATCTGTCTACTTTAAACTTATATCTTGAAATCTAGAGGCTTAAACTTTTGGCTATGGAATCGATGGAGGGTTCCGTGAGTTCCTGTGAGCCATCCGTGAAGAGTAAGGTGGGTAAAGCTTAGCCCGAATCCTCTTCAGCTGTGCCTTCTCTCTCTGATGTACCTCTTGAGGTTGGTGAAAAGGTCCATCTCTCCATTGGGAACCATATTGGAGGCTGTCAGGAGTGTCGATCCAAGCACATCCAAGGCCATGCAGATGTCCAGTTCGGACAATTTGGGGGAACCATGGCTACTTATTTCTGAGGACTCAGGAACTGGTCCAGTTTCCTTGCAACAGGAAGTTTTGGCCGTTCAGCCTATGTCAGGCCTGGCTCCTGCTTTAGAGAGACTTGCTAAAAAGAAACAAAAAACTAAATATTCTGCAGTACTTTCTACCCCTACATTGGACTGGGAAGTCTTCTCTCAAGGTCTTATTAAGGCCTTGATAGCTTCTCCTATTTCAGGCCCTGCCTTTTCCTCCATTCCTGTGCTGCCATCGGGTCCTCAGGAGTCTTTGCTATCCTGGCACAGGATTCTGACTCAGAGGGGTCTTCCTCAGATGAAGATTCCTTATATTCCACATAGATACCTTCCACCTTGGAATTTGCTTCCCCAGAAGAAGAGTCTAATGGGGGCGACTCACCCATGGAAGAACTCTCTTTTGGGGAGACAGTCACAAAGATGAGGGAATTCTTTAAGTGGGATTCCTCTCAAATTTCAGTGGAACAAAAGAGATGCTATGACTTGCTTCCGAGCTTCCAGCCTTCCTTGATGCCTTTGCTTCATCTTCTAAGACCCCAAATTCACAGGCACCAGCTCCCAAAATGCCTGACCATTTCTATAAGGTCTGTGAGGATTGCAGATTTCTTTTTAAATGTCCTTCAGCTGACCCAGCACTGGTCTCTATCACTTCTGACAAATCCTCTTGGGTGGTCCCCTCTACTAAATTACTTCCTTCAGACAAAAAAAGTAAAATTTTAGAGAGGGTTAGGTAAGAAGGTTTACACTTCTTCAACCCTTGCAATCAGGGCAATTAATTACCAGACTTGTATGTCTAGATATTCTATAGCTTTGCTATCCCAAGCTTCTCAAGCTCTGTCTCAGCTTCCTGATTCAAAAGCTAAGTCCTTGGCTCTTTCTCTTTTAGCTGCATCTTCACAGGTTAGACATTCCATTAAATGCAGCTATGATGCTGTAGAGGCTTCCTTTAGGTCTGCAGCTTCTGTTCTTAGGAGATACTCTTGGCTGCGTCTACAGGCTCTTCCCGATGACATCAAGGCAAAACTGCTTATGCTCCAATGGATAATTCTGCTCTTTTTGGAAAAGCTGCTGCAGAAGTCTTTAAAACTCTCAAAGAAAAATGTAAGGAGCTCCAGGATTTAATGCACCTGCTAGTTTCTCCAGTTCCTAAATTTCACAGGAACTTCCCTGCTAAAACTCCCTTTATTAGAAAGCCTTCCAGGTCATCGTCTTCTTCAGCTCCCTCGGGTTCTAGGCCACGTACGTCCATTAGGAGACCTCCTCAGTCAAGAAATGTCACTTCTGCTCTAACCCTCAACAGCCCTTTCAGTCCAGACCAAGCTCTCTGTGACATCCAACCCCAACTTCTAAGTCTTTCCCCTCTGTCTCTTCACCTTTCTCTTTCAGCCTGGGGGGAGATCACTCAGGACCCCTGGGTGATATCCATTATTCAAAGTGGCTACTTCGTGACTTGGAAGTCTCTCCCCTCCTTTCAGGGGATTTTTTTTTTTTTTTGCCTTTCAGGGGATTCCGCAACTGCCCTCAGATCAACTACATCTGTTTACTCAGCTGCTTGCTTAGCTTTCTGTACAAGGCTCCATACAACTAGTCCTTTCAATTCAGCAAGGAAGGGGATTTTATTCCAGGATGTTCTTGGTTCCAATAAAAGAGGGTCCTTGGAGACCCTTTCTGGATCTCTCAAAGTTGAATACCTTCCTGGTGGTGCCTTCTTTGTGGATGTTGTCACTATAGTCTCTTTTCCCGCTTGTGCATTCTCAAGCCTTCTTAGCTTCACTGGATCTAAAGTATGCTTACCTGCATATCCCATTCACCCTCACTTCAGGAAAGTCTAATGTTTCACGGTGGGTTCTTGGCATCTTCAGTTCTCTGTCTTGCCTTTTGGTCTTTCTACTGCTCCAAGGGTTTTCACAAAATGTCTAGCCCCAGCTACTGCTTTAAGACTGGAAGGTCTTCATGTTTACCCTTACCTGGATGACCTGTTTTTTCTGGCCAGCAATCCAGATCTTCTGCTCCAACACCTGGATCTAGCTATTCCCTTTTTACAAGGCTTGGGGCTCAATAAATTTCAAAAACATCTACTCTTTCACCCAGTCAGGATCTCAAATTTCTGGGGTGCAGTTTCAGAACAGATCTGATGAATATATTTCTTCCTTCAGAGAAAGCTCTTTCTCTCGCAGGTTTCATGGCATCTCTTCTACCTCTTACTTCCATCACTGCCAGGGAGTTCCTCAGACCTCTGGGTTTCATGGCCTTTACCAATCCCTATGTTGCTCCTTTGCAAAACTTCACATGAGGAAGTTCCAGTGGTTTCTGAAAAACGTCTGGTCTCAGCATGCTCATCCCTTGGAGACTGTCATTCCTCTTCTTCCGTGCCTGAAAAAAAGAGCTAGGGTGGTGGATGCAGCACATTCAATCAGAATCCTGGTTTACCTCTTCAAATTCCTCAACCAGTGTAGGAACTTTATACAGATGCCTCAGATTTAGGACGGGGAGCAATCTTCGCTTCCACAAAAGTTCAGACTATGATCACTTGCTCAGAGGAGAGAGAGCACATAAATGTCAGGGAAATGAGGGCTTTGATTCTAGCCTTACAGGCATTACATCCTCTTCTTCTACCAGGACCCCTCAAGATTCTCAGACCATACTATAGTCCTTTGGTACATAAACAAGCAGGGGGATACAAAATCTTATCTTCTTTGCCACCTATCAATCAAAGCGTGACAGTTGGCTATTCAGTACAAAGTCTCACTGCATACAGTGTACCTTCCCTCTGCTCAGAACTCAGTGGCAGACGCATTGAGCAGATCCATGACACCATCCCACGAGTGGATGCTTCACAGGGATGTGTCCCTAGATCTAGTTCACCAGTGGGGAACTCCAGAGATGGATTTATTTGCCTCCCCTCAGAACAGACAACTTCATGTTTTTCTGTGCCAGGGTCCCTCATCCTCAGGCTTGAAATGTGGACACCCTACCTTTTTAATGGAAGGGGATGTTTCTTTATGCATTCCCCCCTTCCCTTTGATTCAGAAAGTCCTGCTGAAAATCTTACTGGACAAACCAAAAATCATGTTAATGACTCCCTTTTGGCCAAGACAGCATTGGTTCCCTCTTCTTCTGCAATTAGTCAAGGGCCATCACTAGATGTCACCTCACCGGATAGACCTACTCACTCAGGACAAGGGATCTTTGATTCACCCACACTTGACCTTGTGGGTGATCAACGTTTGATTCCTTTTAAGCACTTTTTTTCTAAGGATGTGTTAGGGTTTTGCAGGAGGCCAGGAAACCCACTATGAGGAAATGTTACATTTCCAAATAGACAAGATTTTCTATCTGGTGTCAAAAAAGGGAAAAGGACCCCTTCTTGGCAAATATTCCTTTGGTGTTATTTTACATGTGTGAGTTACACAACAGTGGTCTTTCTTATTCTTCTGTTAAGGTCCACCACTCTGCCTTGTCTGCCAGCCTGACTTTAACTCCTCCATTTGCTTCCAGGCTGGAAGTTAAACTTTTCTTAAAAGGCGTCTTACACTTCAAGTCCTCCCAGGAAACCAGTTCCTCCTCTTTGGCATCTTAATTTTGTCCTGGAAAGGTTTGAACCAGTAGCCTCAGCTTCTCTGTAAATTTGTACTTTAAAGACCGTGCTTCTGGTAGCCATTACCTCTGCCAGAAGGGTTCTGGGATCCAGGAATTAATGGCTTCACCACCTTTCCTAGTCTTCCATAAGGGCAGGGTTTCTTTGAGAACTCATCCATCTTTTATGCCTAAAGTGGTCAATGACCTTTCCTTAAATCAAACTATCCACTTGCTTACCTTTTTCCCATCTCCAAAATCTCCTAGTGAGATAATTTTGCACTCCCTAGATGTACATAGACAGTTTAGATTCTATCTTGACAAAACTAAGTCCATCAAGAAATCTGATACACTTTACATGTCTTTTTATCCCAGGGCTCTGGGTTTGCCTGTTTCTAAGCAAACTATCTCTTCATGAATTTCTAAAGTCATTCTGTTTTATCAATTTCATGGGAAATCACTATCCTCTTCGGCTAAAGCCCATTCCAGTAGATCTGTTGCATCCTCAGTGGCTGTCTCCAAGAGTTTGGATACTAACTCCATTCTGGAAGCTGACACTTGGTCATCTGTTCATACTTTTACAAAACATTACAAGCTGGATAATATTTCCAAGGCCAGAGTAGGCTTTGCTAGAGCAATCCTGCATGGATTTCTGGAGTATGTTTCTGCCTAATTTATCTCTATTTCATACCCCTCCCTGGGTTCCTTTTCAGTGTTTGCACTCTCCCATATGTAAAGAATACTGCAACATTGAATAGAAGGACATAGAATAGTTGTGTAAAATCTTACCGTAACTATAGATGCCCTTCTCTTCTATGTTGCAGTATTCTATCCCACCAGCCTTCCCCCTACATCTTGCTCTTTATTTGGATGATTGTTCTTTGGGCCTCCTTTTGGAGTTTCCTCATGGGGCTACTATATTCTATGTATTGTACATGCGGATGTTCCTTTTAGGCCTGACATTCCCTGAGCGCCTACATGCGACGTCCCACATTCAGGCAGTACCTTGAAGTTTTTGTATACAAGCCGGGCATCAGGTCAATTGTGGAATACAACCCATATGTAAAGAATGCTGCAACACAGAAGAGAAGGACATCTATGGTTATGGTAAGACTTTACACCGCTATTCTTTCTTTCTCAATAAAGCAAAAAGTGGAAACTGAAAATCCTAGAGGATGAGAATGTTGGGTCCATATGTTTTATTTTTAAACATTGAATTTTTCTCATGCATAACTTGGCAAGAAGAAACATGAGAATCATAGAAGCCATCAACCCTAGAATGCTGAGATATTCTCCAACTGAAATCTCAGACTGATTGGGGAAGACCAAGACAGTTTCCTGATATAAAGCCACCTTTTCCTGTATTGGTAATGCCTTTGAAATGATGTATCTAAAAGGCAGCCTAAAAGCACAATCCTGTGCGATGAAGTCAAGGAGGATTTTTATAGACATTTGATGGATGGATCTGGAAGCCCAAATTGGTAAGGGATAAAGAAACCTATCGTAAGGACTTTTGACATCTGGCAAAAGACTCTGTTTATTTTTTCCCCTGGAACTAAACATTTTGTAAAGACCCTAAGAGATGTAGCTAACACAGAGGGTAAAGCAGAGAAATAATAATGTGATCCAGACACATAATCTATTTCTGAAGCCTGTTGTTACAGGAATGTGAAGATAAGCATCTTTTAAGACTAATATTATCATAAAACTCAGAACAGGAATGACCAGTAACAAACTCTGGTGGGTCAGTATTTTGAATTTTGGTACTTTCACAAACAAGTTGTGAAAGGGATCTGCAACTGGTCACCAAAAATGCTCGTTCTTTGAAACCAGAAACATTCTGGAGTAAAAGTCTTCCCCTCTTTGATCTAAAGGCACTGGTGGTATGATTCCTAGAGTAAGCATGTGTTGAAGTACCTGAGGAAAAAAAACAGTTTGGTTTGGAGGAGAGGATGAAATACCACTGAAAGAATGTGTGTACACCCAGTGTCAAATGTAATCCTCCTGAACCAGTACTACTACCCAAGAGTCCTAAACCATAGGTCTAGGACTATTCACTGAAAGCACATTTCACTGAAACACATTTGAATGTGAACAATTCACTGTCACATTACCCGGTGATGGTCATCATGAATTCCTCCACCTCTGTAAGATGCTTCTGTGTTGGTGATCCTCTTACAATGGTCAGCCTACCTTTGTCAGTTTCCTGTGTCTTGGTTGTGGCATATAGTAACATACCAGTGCTCCTGCAACTCATCTGTTGTGCTGTTCTGTTATGGTCATCCACTGCAGTGATGTCCTGCACCAGTCTCTGCCACACCTGGTCCTGAAAGGTGCTATCATCTTTATCCTTCTCAAGGAGATGCATGCAATGTGCATGTGGTGGACCTGTGGTAACTCCTCCATCTTCTGTGTGATAAACCTCTCCAGCCATTGCCATTCCTTTGCTGCCATACCAGGACACATACACCTGTGGGTTACACTTTTGTGTCAGAATGTGTAAGCATGGCAGTCCATGGTAGCCAGCAATTGCCTCCATATTGTCCCCAGCACCTTCATGGTGGCTACAGATCTAAATACTGCTACTGTAACTGTTGTGACACTGTGTCCTAGTCTGGCAGCAGTGGATATACCATCCATGTTTGCTATCCATTGCACATCATAGATAGCACGGCCTGTAACTGATGTACTGGAACCAAGGACATCATCTGATCCTGATTGTATTGCCTGTAACTTGTTGGATTATGCCTCACTACACAAAAAGACTTCAGCCTGTCATGCCTTTCTGTTGTGCCCCATCAGGTTGAGCCCCTCCCCCCACCAAGACTGCAATCTCTCTTACCTGTTCCCTGTACCCTTTCATGTTGAGCCCCCCCCCCCCCACCAGGACTACAGTCTCTCCTGTCTTTCACTTGTGTCCCACCATGTTAAGCACCCCAGGACTGCAACCTTTCCTGGCTGACACTTGTACTCTGTTATGTTGAGCCAACCCCAACCATGACTGCAACTTCTCCTGCCCATCCAATGTGCCCTGCCATGCTGTATCCCCCCACCACAAATGCAATCTTTTCTGCCTGTACCCTTGACCCAGTAGGGTTGAGTCCCCCCTCCCTGATTGCCATTTGTCATGCTCTGTGCAATCACCTCCTGACACACTACACTGCTATGTGACTATGTCCATTGGTCCCATTCTCCCCTAAGTAGTGACTGTGGTCTTGAAGTCCTTTACCAGTTGTCCTGTCTGCTGTTTCCTTATATGGGCATCAACTCTGAAATCCACTTTATTCTGATTCTGAAATTCACTTTAATCTGATTATCTCTGTTGTACACTGTAATGTGGTCTCCCAGCCAAATGATGATCTTGATTTTTATTATGCTTGAAAAGGGCCCATAGTATGCTAATTAGGTGATTTAGTCAGTTTTCTGTGAATTTCATGATACATCATCACTTATTCCATGCTGTGGGTCCTGTTCCCACTCATTTAGGGACTAGTGAGTCAATAGGATGGCACACCTGTGGAACCTGGCCATAGTAATTCCAATCCACATCACATTAATGATCATGGGCTTCACACTAGCTTTTTCCCCATCATACCCATTCATAGGCTAAGATGTCACATAGCTTGCATACATCTGTTGGGTCTAGACAGGCTAATATTACTTTGCATTGCACTACCGACCTTGTGCATCTTGCTGTTGTTGAGGGGCATGGTATTACTCAGTTTCCTGTCAGTGCTTATCACTGTGATGTCTGCAGTGTGCATCAGCCATACACCCTAGCTACCATTTGCTGTACTGGAGCTGACCTAGTAAGTGGACATGGCCTCAGCATGATCAAACTCTAACAGAGCAATTGCCTAGTGGAGCAGGGACAGCACCCTCTGTCTATCTGCATCTCTCCATTGTTGACCCTCCTTAGGTTCTTATGACCAAAACAGAATGGTTTGGAGGAACAGGTATATTTCACAGGGGACACTGCTGCCATGGAACAGCCTTACCATTCACATAAAATAAAGATCATCTCTGTCCATTTTCAAGTGCAGCTTAGATCTGTGGATGGGACTGCCCCTGCAGCTCCTAAATGCTTTATCCCATGTAGAGGTTGCATCATATTATCCATGGTATGATCCCAGTTATGCTCATTAGGGGTAATATATAATTATTGCCCATGGGAAGGGTAAGGCCAATCGGTAATGAAAGGGGGTGGGTTATTTTGAGCACAAAAAAGGAAACTGGATAGGCTTAAAATGGCCTGCAGTGATGAGACACTATAGAGCACTGACCCTGGCATAAATGGTGACACTCATTTATATCTAATCCTAGCATAGAACTTTGCATTGAAAGCACAACAAAAACAGAAAAAACATATTTCTGTAGTGGTCAAGTCCCATGCACACCAACATTCTTGCTATTTTACAAACACTTTAACTGTAAGACTGTACAACAGTTAAGAAAAAGAAGAGTTTCTTTAACCCCACTGATTGGTGATCTTGTACTCCTTTACTCACACTTGCCCACCAGGTACATTCAGATACAAATGTACACATACGTTTACAAAAAATCTCTCAGGTATACAAACCAAACACAATACACTGCACACAAATGTACAGCTCAATAGATTCAAATCACAAGCACTCATGCACACATTTGCCACCCACGTAAACCTGCGACACCTTCACAACTTAAACCAAGTCTCTAAACTTCATAATATATTGATAAAACAGGAGCTGGCAACATGAGGTGATGATGAGTGACTCTGATGTATGGTTTTCCAAAAAAAAAAAAAAAAGTTAAATTAGTTACATGAGATGAATTCTGGGAATTGCACCAGTACTTTTTTAGTCAAATTTCCAGTTATTAATGTAAATATTTCTATATGTGTGTGTACATTTATATTACTTGTGTATATATATATATATATATATATATATATATATATATATATATATATATATATATATACACACACAAATATGGATGTATGTCAGTAAAGCGAAAAGTCAATACATCAAAAGGCAACTGATCAACCACAATTGGTTGAACAGCTATCTACTGGAAAAAAAAATCTTTTGCAGGGGAGCAATGCCCCTACACCCCAGACCCTCTGCTACTTATTTTTATCAACTCTGAGATCATACTCCAGTGAGGAAAGGCCATATCCTGCTCCCCACTGTACCACAGTCCTGAACATTACAAAACCAATACATTTGATCAGCTGATTTTTGATTAGCTGTACTAGCTTTGTCCCGCATTCAACAAGTTGCCTTTCAGCACCTTGTATGTAATCCAAAATATGTATATGTAAGTGTGTGTGTGTGTGTGTGTGTGTGTGTGTGTGAGTGTGTGTATATATATATATATATATATATATATATATATATATATATATACATACAGATATATATATACAGATATATATAAATATATATACGGAAACGTCGCCGTCCTAGTACACATGAGTTGAGGTTGCTTCTCTGAGGATGCAAGTATTACTTCAAAAAAAAAAAAAAAAAAAAAAAAGCAACATCCCCTCCACACACCCCTCCCCCCACTAATTATATATACTAACACAGAGATTGCATAATCTCCAGGGAAAGGGAATATTCTCCTACCTGTGGATTGTAGATCTGGCACACTTGCCATATCTGTATAGTTGATCAAATGCAGTCATTAAATACATGTCGACCAAATTCCCTGCAGACCAAACCAACAGAGCCCATGTATGTAGAGAAACACACACATGGTCCAGATAACTGCAAATTGGCTGTTGTTATTGAATCTTCAACTGACTCACAATTCTTCCAACACAGTTTTGACCATGTCAACAACTGGTACAAGAGCAAAGGTCTCAAACTAAATGTAAAAAAGTGTGGCATAATTCATTTTGGTACACAAAACAGTTTTACGTACCATAAAGGAAATGCACCCCCACCAATCAGACACTATTGTAAGGGACCTGGCTACTCTTGTTGATGATTCTTTATCATTTCACCATCATGTCTTCAGAGTGGTTTAGAAAGCCTTTTATTTGGCCAATGTAGTTTCCAAAGGCATCTCCACTAGCTCCAAGAAGTCCTGATTCCTCTTTACTCATATCTTATCAGACCCATTACTGAATATGAAGAGAAGTTATGTACTTACCATAACGTTCCATGTTTGTAGGGTGGGTTCGGAGCCGATATTCGTCACCGACTCGGCCTATACTAAAGCTCGAGAGCTTTTTACTGGCTCGAGGCTAGCCCCTATCCCATGGTGCCTCATGGCAATTCCCCAGATCTAGTTTGCAAGAAAGTAATAAATACCTATCAGGTAATAATAATAAGAAAAAAGTTGTAAAATACAGGAAGGGATTAGAAAATTAATCCATTCCAGGTGGACAATAAAGAGCAAAGTCAGGCAGCCACCAAAAAAGGTCCACTAGATCCCCCAGAAATGAGAAGGGGGTTGGAGGGAGGGACGCAAGAATATAGGCGAGATGGACTACAAACATGAAACGTTATGGTAAGTACATAACTTCTTTATGTTATGTAGTCCTATCTCACCATAATTCTTGCTGGATGGGACAGCGTCCCTAGCACCTTTATCCCGGGTTACTCAAGCAAAGAGACTCTTTCAGCACATTGGACCCAAAGGATGACCTGTCCTGGGAGGCCAAATCCAATTTGTAATGAGTGACAGACGTATGTGGTCTTGCCCAAGTAGCTGCTGCACAAATAGTATCAATTGGGAGCCTAGATCTAAAGGTGCATGAAGTAGCTATAGCCCTAGTAGAGTGACCTTTAGCTTTTAATGGTAATTGTCTACCAGCTTGTTGACAAGCAAAGGATATGCAATCTGAAAGCCATTTTGAAAGTAATTTTTGAAACAGGTAAGCCTTTTCTTTTATCAGAAAATTAAACAAAAAGTTGATCAGATTTCCTGAATTCTTTGGTCCTGTGTATATAGAATCTGAGTATCCTGTGGACATCTAGCTGGTGAAGTCTATACTCTGATTTATTAGAGTGGTTTGGAAAAAGCACAGGTAGATCAATGTAGTATTCAGGTTGTGTTCTGAGCATACCTTTGGGAGAAAGGAAGGGTTTGTCCTAAGAGAGACTGTATCCTTGTGAAAGATAATGTAAGAAGATCGAATAGTTAGGGCTTGAAGTTCCAAGACTCCTATAGCCAATGTTATAGCTACCAAGAACAGGGTTTTCCATGATAACAATTTTAAGTCTGACGACAAGGATGGTTCAAAAGGTGCAGACATCATAGATGAGATGACTAAATTTAAGTCCCAGGGTTCTAAATGTTGTTTTAATTGGGGGCCTAAGAAGAGTAACTCCTTTTAAGAAGGCTTTACAGAGGGAGTGTTGCATGATTGTATTTCGCATGAAACCAAAATGGAAATTGGAAATGGCAGCTAATTTAACTCTAACTGCAGTGTCTGCCGCTCCTTGATGAAAAATTGTTGTTAGGAAAGATAAAAAGGATTCTAAAGGAGCTGTATATGGATCTAAGTCCCGGTTTGTAGCCCAAAGGGAAAACCTTTTCCATTTGCTAGAATATAGTTTCTGAGTGGAAGGTTTATGGGATGAGATTAGGATGTGTTTGACCACTGGAGATAAGTGAATGCACCTGGCTATACGTGTAATTGTTGCAGCCATGCTGTCAAGTTGAGGATGTGGTTGGAGGGGTGGAACTGTCCCGACTGATGAATCAGGAGATCTGGAGATGGATCCAGAATCCATGGTTCCTCCAAAAGGTAGGGCCACAGGAAAGGAAACCAAACTTGTCGAGGCCAGTAAGGAGCAATGAGGATCAAGGAACTCCTCAACTCTCTTGCTTTCTGTATTACTTTGGGAATGAGTGGAAAGGGAAGAAGGGCATAGAGAAGTCAAAGGGGCCAATTGTGAACTAGAGCATCCCTGGGTGACATCCCCGGATGGGGAATGAGGGCAAAGTAGCTGCTGCATTTGGTGTTCAGGTGAGTGGCAAATAGATCGCAGCGAGGCTGGCCCCATTTGTGAAAGATCTCTTTCTCAACCATTGGATTCTGGGACCACTCATGAGGCATCAGAATAGCTTGGCTGAGTTTGTCCGCTATTATGTTGGATTTCCCTGGGATATGCGTTGCTATCAGGAAGCGTTGAGTATCCATTGCCCATTTCCAAACTCTTAAGGCCTCTCTGCAAAGCGGGTAAGACTTGGTTCCCCCTTGTTTGTTTATGTACCACACAACAGACATGTTGTCTGACTGAATCGCAATCGTTCCAGTGGGAAGGGGGCTGTGAAGTGCTTGCAATGCATATAGCACCGCTCTCATCTCCAGAACATTGTTGTGTAAGTGGTTCTCGTGATTTTGCCAAGTATCTTGGACTGTCTTTTCCAGATAATGCCCCCCCACCCTATCTGGAAAGCATCCGTGGTCAAAACTGCTTTCTCTTGGGGAGGAACAAGTGGACGACCTATGACAAGTTGGTTCGTGTGTAACCACCACGTCAAATCCCTTTTGCATGCATTTGTTATTAATATCTGGTGAGATAATGGAAGGACTTGCATCAACCACTGTGCAAACAGCATCCATTTGGAGAATCCTAATATGTAGACACGCAAGAGGAACTAATAAGGTGGCAGAAGCCATAGTCCTTAGGACTTGAAGTACTACTCTGGCCTGGAGACTCTGTTTGTTTAATAAGGATCTGATCTGACTGCGTAGAGATTCCACTCTTTCCTGTGTTAGCTTTACTGACATGGTGGTTATGTCTATTTCTGAGCCTAGATATACAATATGCTGCGAGGGAGATAAGACTAATTTTTGCAAGTTGACAGTGATGCCTAGGTTGGCGCACAAGGATAGAGTCTCATCCCTGGTTCTTATGAGTTGATGCTTGGTGGTAGCTGTGAGGAGCCAGTCGTCTAGGTACGGAAACACCTGGAATTCTTGACATCTCAGGTGAGCCATTACCACTGCCATGCATTTGGTAAACACTCTGGGGATTGTAGTGAGGCCAAAGGGCAATGTTCTGAACTGAAAATGGCTGGCTCCCAGCCTGAAGCGTAAGTGTCTCCTGGAGCACCTGTCCATTTTGATGTGGTAGTATCCATCCTGGAGATCGATTCAGCACATCCAGTTGTCTTTCCCGATAAAGGGAAATATCGACTGCAGAGTGACCATTCGGAACTTTGACTTTCTTACATGCTTGTTGAGCCTGCTGAGATCTAGAAATGATCTCCAGTTCCCTGACTTTTTTGGAAGTAAAAAGAATCGAGAGTAAGTTCCGGATCCTTCTTGCTCTGTGGGAACTTCTTGGATGACTCTTTTTTGTAGCAACGAGATGACCTCTGATGTTGCACGGTCTAGTTGGATTGGTGGTATGTCTGGAAGAGACAGGTTGGTTGGAAGTTCAGAAATAAAGGGAATCAGGTAACTTCTGGATATTACTGTGTGTACCCAACAATCTTGAGAGATAGTTAGCCAGGTGCTTGGGTACAGTGATATACGACCCCTGACTGCCTCCAGAGATGAACAGTCGGGCAACCCCTTTGGGTCGATCAGACAACGCTTCTCTGTCTCCCTGATGTTGCGGACCACCTCTACCGCGAGGGTGGCGTCTTCCATTATATCCTCCCCTCTGCCCCTGGGGGAGGGCTGACCTTGTGCCTGAGGAAAACATTTTTGGGATTTGTGGAACCACATTTTCCCTCCTGTATTACCCTTGGGATAGGGTCTGGATGGGAGAGAGAAACGGACTCCAAAGGCCGATGACGTTTTTCCTTCTTGCTTGCACCTGATCAAAGTCTCTTTCACTTGGGGTCCAAAAAGAGATGAACCATTAAAGGGAACGTTAGTGAAGGAAGACTTGAAGGATTTTGTAAAATTACAAAGCTGCATCTGGGAATGTCTCCTGAGGGCTATTCCTGCTGCGGCTGCCCTGCTCACTCCATCTGCCGCATATGAGATCAGACTCATGGAGGAGTTAGCTGTGGAAGTAAGGGTGGAGAGCTGTGCAGAAACCATGTCCATGGAACCCGGAGCTACTGAACCCTGGAGGGTATCTCTTAACTCTTTCAGGAAATCCCTCTGCAGACGAGTGAAATGAGTCAGGTAATTCAGCGATCTTAGTGTAAATGCCGCTGAAGAAAAAGTATGCTTCCCGTACCTATCCATCGTCCTGGACTCCTTGTTAGGAGGATGGATATTAGAAGACATCTTAGATAATTCCTTCTTGGTGGCCGCTGCTACCATCATAGCATTAACTGGGACTCCCTTGCTAAGGAAAGACTTGTCCACAGGTGCTGTCATAAATTTGTTTGGCCTCCTCGGGATGGCTTTCACTGAATCTGGAGTGGTCCATGTTTTCCATGAAATGACCCCCAAAAGCTGGTAAGGTGGTGTCACCCAAGAGGTGGAAGGTCGTGAGCCAAAGGCCTCAAGCTACACGGATTCATCCTCAGTAGGGTTAGAGGTCTTCCAATGACCCGTCTGTTTAAGGATTTCTAGGATGTCAGAGAAGGAGACATCCTCATAGGGAGATCTAGGGGACCCTTCTGATTCCTCTAAATCAGTGTCTGATGTGACAGACTCAGGGGAGTCGACATGTTTCCTCTTACATAACCTCTTCTGAGGGGGCTCTCCAGCGGGATAATCTGGGGAGGTCTCGGAAGAGGGGGCGCCACCAATGGGGGCTACTTGGGCCTCTGGTTCCTTACGCTGTGGGGGTGGCAGGGGGGAAGAGGTTGCTGCCTGCTGCTGGTGGGACACAGGTTCCAAAGGCATGGCTTTGGCAGAGGATAAAGCCTTCTCTATAGCTTTGAAAGCCTCCCCCTGCTCCGAAGAAGACCTCCACTCTGAGGGGGGCAGATGGTCGACTCCTAGCAAGAGGGAACAGCTCCGAATCAGAAGTGAGAGCTGAGCTGAGTTGAGCCGAGGCTCCGAGAGAGAGGGTCAGTTCCGAAGAGAATCCAGGGCGACTGTCCCCCTCGGAGTCGACACGAGAGCATCGGCTCCCAGAACCCTCGGCTCCAGACTAAGCCATCGAGGATAGAGTAATTGGCTCTGAGAAAACAGGCTGATTCCCCGAAGCCGAAGGGTCAAAGACAGAGGAACCTGACGTACTAGGCTCCGAGAGCGAAGCAGTCAAAGGAGGAACAGTGATCGGTATGGGGGATGGCTCTGAGAACTTTGGGTCTGGAAGGGTCAATTTTCTAGCCAGAGCTGGATCTGAAAGCAACCTCTTCACCACCCTCTCAATGTCCTCATCTGATAGGGTCCTGGTGGATCTGGTGGAGACTGAAGGAGACCTCCTTCTCTCCAAATTAGGAGATCTAAAAATAGGAGATACAGTCTCGATGTCAGGCAAAACCTTCAGTACCGAAGACTATCTTGGAACCGATGGAATAGACTGCACCGAAGATGAAGCAGAGTCGGAACCGGAACTCCTTGGTACCAACGCTTTAGACTTTTTGGTCGGCTCCGAAGTCACGGCTGATGATTTTCTCTTTGAAGATTTTGGAGCTACCTGACCAAGTTCCAGCTGTTCCTGGAAGGAACTGGTCATGAGACCCCTGTCAATAAGCTTTCTCTTCCTTTCATTTAACACTCTTGTACTAAAAGCGTGACAGAAGGTGCAAGGTTCCTGTAAATGGGCTTCGCCCAGACAATATACGCAACTGGTGTGGCTGTCTGTAAGTGACATTTTCTGTGCACACCTGTTGCATTTTTTGAAGCCCGAAGGGCGATGATCCTTATCTTTATCTTTAGACATAGTTAAAGACTAAAAAAAAAAAAATAAAGGTGTAAAGAAGAAGAAAAGTTTTTTTTTTTTTTTTTTTTTTTTTTTCTTAACAGTCACACACATAGGGAGGAAAGGCCCTCTAACTTAAACGGACACTACAGCCCACTAATTTAAACGGGCGGGCCGTACAGTCCTAAGGGGGGAAAAGGGGGTGAAAACTTTCAAAAAACAGAAGCACAATACAGAAGAAACTATTAAAATATATATATATATATATATATATATATATATATATATATATATCATACCTCTCAACCTTGAAACATCAAAAATCTGGACAAGGCCCATGAAAAATAGGTACAAATCTGTACGCTGTTTAACATAAAATTTGCATAAATAATTATGTAACCCCGCCCACTCCCATGGAATTGTGGGATACCAACTTTTGTGCAAACAAAATATGGCACCAGAGTCACCCTGCAGCCATTCCCAATGTCCCTTTACCTGGCTATTTTGCCCCATTTACCATAAACACTAATGTGTGCATACTGCTTTACTTCTACAATGATTATTTGGGTTTTAATTTTTACACTTTACAGCACAATGGACGAACACCAATAGACACCTGTTAAACTGTCTCACAATGAAAACAGATTTGGCATTAAAACTTCTCTACCCTTGAAACTCACATTCATTAAAATAGCATTGAAACATGCACCACATCCAAAGAAAATACATCTGGCCAGTGGTGGATAAAGATTACCTTTTGGGCTGTTTTCAAATCACTGGCCCCTTGCACACAAAACAAGAAACATACATGGCTTTAGTAAATTATATTCCTTGTATAATACAGCACACTTGTTAGAGCACATTTTAAATTTGTTTGAACTTTTTTTCAGTAGGCAATGAAACAAAATGCATGAACCAGTAATAAAAAACTGCCCAATTCAGAACATTTCCATCATAAAAGTCTACTTACACACACACCTCCTGTCAATCCCTGAGCTGCAGGGGCTATAAGACAAGTATAATGAGATACTAAATAGGAATTTGGGAGCCGTTATCTGCCTAGATTAATATAATGTCTGAGCTGCATCACATACTTTTCAGTCACAATCTTTGCTAAGACAGGAATCTCATAGTATAATGAGATACCACCAAATATAACCAGTCAGTCGCAGAGGAATCTATGAGCTGTTAGCTGCCAGATTAATACACAAGTGACTCATGGAGATCTGCACTCACTTACTGTAACTGCCTAATACACAAGCGAATCTAAGTCCAACCAAGCTGCACCTTCAATATTGATCACGCTGCAGCAGCCAGGATTAATGAAGTACTGTTGCCTGTTAGCAGAAGTCTTTTTCTTATCTCTGTGTGGGACACAGAGGGAATCTGCTAAGACAAAAAATAACTTAGCCTAAGTAACCACTCACTCTGCCTAGATTAATACAAGGTGAGACACACCACATGCAAGCAAGCTATTAAATTCTAATACACAAGTGAATCTAAGACCAACCAAGCTGCACTTTCAATATTAATCACATGGAGGAATCTGCTAAGACGAAATATAACTTAACCTAACCACTCACACTGCCTAGATTAATACAAAGTGGGACACACCACATGATGCAAGCAAGCTACCAAGCTCGTACGTGCCTACAAATACACATTCAAATATAATTATAACAGAGTGGCCAGAATTAACGAATCACCACACATACACACATATGACCAGGAAGTAGACAGTCAGGAAGTTTGATTCTTAGGAAGAGGTTCATCCTAAGTGCAAAGAGGATCTCTGAGATGGAGATCTGGAGGGGAGCAGACAGATAAAAATTGTGTTTAAGTGCATGAGTCATTTAATGGAGGCTTGATTAGGCTTGATCAGGCAAACATCTATGCTAAAGCCTGATATCAAAAATGTATTGTGACTGTGTTTGATAATCAACAATGACAAAAAAAAAAGAATGACATGTCTCAAACAATGTTACATGTTAAAAACATAGCTATTAAGTATATCAAGTATCTTTGTTAACAGTAAACTCTCCTTTGTCCTCCATTTGCGAGTTTTAGTAAGACAGTCCTACCAGCTTGCATTTCCAAACACATGTCGTCTTACAGAGCAGTAGTTAGTGACAAAAAAAATCTTGCAAAATTGGCAACCAAAACAAAAGGTTTACTGAACTTATGTACAGTTCTCTATTGAGTAAGCATTCTGACTTTCATTTAAGAAGCTGCACATGATATCGCAACTTCTTATATGAACGGATTTAGTGCCATAGTGTGTTAATAACTTGGCAGCATAACCTCCTTGTTATAGTTGCTAATATAGTAAGCTACTAAATACACTCATTTAAGTAGTTGTGATCTCATAATCTATTCCTTAAAGGAATACCTGTACTGTACTTACACCCATTCGGAAACTGCCAACTGTGCCTCCTAACCACTGCCCCCATTGTCGTGCCCTAGTTCTGGCCTTGTTTACCTGGAAGGAGGAAATCCAAATTCCTCTCAATAACTCCCGTATCAGACCTATCTTAGAATGCAACTTTTGACATATGATGTACCCGTCTAAGTAATGTGCACAACTAGAAAGACTCAAAGATTCCTTAGAAAATTAATGCACTAAACTCCTTACGTGAACTGATAGATTAAAAGTTCTCCCACTACAATCTGCATCATACAGGCTCCTTAGCAATCATTTGTAACTAACCTTTTATGACAGGAAACACCATACATTTCCTCAGCTACAGTATCTATGTAAAACCTGCAGTATCATGAACACCCAGTGCAAGGACCTTAACCTTCATCTACATATAAATAGAACCTGCTAGCATGATACATTTCATAGTCAATATTTTCCCTGTTTACACAGATCAAGCAAAGCAATTCACTGTCTGGAATTAAAAAAATAATTCAGATGACTGGATGTGTAATGGTGAAATCAACATTGAGAAACTTAGTTCAACATTACTTGGCCAGAAATTTTAAATTATTGCTCCACTCGCCACATCCATTTACCTGCATCCATCAGCTTTGCCGTCACCATTAATCCCGGCCCTCTGCCTTTGTCGCCGAGTCAACAATCATTAATCCTCCTCCCGGCCCCTGTTCGCCATACTGCTGCCATCCATAAGATCCATACCTGTATCTGCTTCGCAGTTAAAAGTTAACCGCCAGAAAGCCGGAAATGATGATGTGAGGGGATTGCGAGCTCAATTCCGACTGGCTGGTAGCCTGCCGGCGCTGACGTCATTGTGCACGTGATGACGTCAGCTCAGACAGCGCGAAACTTTAAAAAAAGAAAAGAAAAATCGGAAATGAAGGGGTGCCACTCGGGAATCGTGGCACCCCTTCATTTGGACCCCAAAACTCGGTAAAAACCGAGTAATTCGGAACGGTTGGGAGGTCTGATAGATATATATATATATATATATATATATATATATATATATATATATATATATATATATATATATGACAGAAAAAGGTGTTAGAAAAGGACTAAATAAGTAAAAAATCGTTCTACTTAGCCAACGAGCCAGTAAGACACAACCTCAAAGCTTTCACGGCAAATGAGATCTGGGGAATTGCCGTGAGGCACCATGGGACAAGGGTAGCCTTGAGCCAGTAAAAAGCTCTCGAGCTTTAGTATAGGCTGAGTCGGAGCCGAATATCGGCTCCGAACTCATCCAGCAAGAATTACCTTTTGGCATCTATTTATCTAAACACATCACACAACTTGAGAGATCTCAAAGATTCATAACTAAAAAGATCACTGGCCTCAACAATCTTACTTATCGGGAGAGACTAGCAGCCCTTTCTCTGTACTAAGTGTCTTACAGACTCCTCCATGGAGATCTATGTCTGTCCTTTCATTCCATGAAAGATCCAACCTTATTTGATCTCTTATACGTTCACAGAACTAATGGTACCTCAAATACTTGGTTAAAGGAAATAAATCTTTATCAGCAAATAAATAAGGCACTATGGCAAGATAGATTCATATCCCCATATATCCCTCAAATCTGGAACAAACCTCCACTACATGTCAAGCAGAGTAGCGCTCTTGCCACCTGTAAGGTAAACGTAGATAACTGGATGGGCAGCCTCAAATTCTCTCAGTCTATCTTGACTTGCCGTTCTTGAAACTAGAGGGAAGTTTTGAATAGGGTTTTCTGGATAGGCTTGAAATGGTCTGCTGAGCAAATGCTTAGTACTTATCTATGAACCTATGAAAAGAATGATGGCGATAAAGTTAAATTTGCCACTTGCAGCTATACAAGATGAATGAGTTATCTCATGAGCTCAGAGCAAACAGATAACTGCTTTAAGTCCAAAAAACTATACATGTAGGCATGGTTTGTGGCATATAAATGAAGGAAAATGAGACCTGCTTGTCATGTCAGTCTAGCCATTGTATCTAATAGTTTTAAGTTTAAGTTTTAGTTTATAATTTTTTACATAATTATTTTTGGTTCTTTAAGCATTTGTGTTGTTTTCTTCAGTTTCTGCTTCTTTCTTTCAATATTCAATTTATTTGCGTGTTTTCTTTTTGTTTTATTTGATGTAGCTGTTCTTACTAGGGTGTCAACCTTTTGGAATCTTCACTGTGGCAGCACATACAATAAGCCACGATGTGCAATAGTTTTTGACCCCCAAGTTCTCTACTATTGTGACATGAAAGTCCATTCCCACCTGCCACTCTAATGTAGTTTGTAGATGTGTACTCACTGTATATGAGATTGAGCAATTATTTAATGTACTAAAGTAACACATACTCATATGCATTTTCTTGGCTGTGAACAACCTATGAATTTCATTATGACCCCTCTTCTACTGTACAAATTTGTAGATGTTGCATCTGCCAACTGGCAGACCAGCTTAATTTAGGTTTTACTAATCACCCAGTGGTCAAATACAGCTTCCTATGGTTCATAACATAATGTCATAGGCTTGTACTAAGTAGTTGGTCCCGAACAACATTAGGAGCCTAGCCACTGTAATACCAACTAGCTTTTCTCTCTGTTCACAAGGATCTGAAAAAGACAGCCTGGGGATGAACTTACAGATCCACATCTACTCATCTAGGTTGTTTTAAAAGGGGTTAGGGAGCTACTTTCTTTGAAATGGAGTGGGAGCTTACTCCATACATATGTAGGCGATCCTTTACGAACAAGGGCACCAGTACTCCAGCAGGAAACCAAAAAAAAAAAAAATATAGAGAGAGAGAAAGCAACTAATAAGACACTTAATTGTAGGAGGGTAAAGCTAGGAAAATGAAAAATACAACCATACCTCTCAACCTCTTAATGCAAAAAATCTGGACAAAGATTGACAAAATGGGGGGACAAAGTCCCCAAAATAAGGACAGATTTTAAATATTGCTCTTGCTAGAGTAGCAGGATATGTTTTAACATACATTTTTGAAGTTTGAAACTCAAATGTATGTCACTATTTAGTGACTTCAATCCTGAGATCATCTCAGTGATTTGCCAGGAAAAAAGAGGAACAGGCCAAAAATATGAGGCAAAAATTTGTTCAAAATTCTGCAGAAAAGCTGTACAGTTGAGAGGTATGAATACAACTATAAAGAGCTTCCCTGGTGCTGTGGCAGGAAGGAACAAGAGCATAAGTCTTCAGAACGTGTAAGCGGAAGATGAAGAAACAGAAATGAACATCACTGTCAGACTAGATATAAATAATTTGATAGGACATGATACAGAAGTAGTATTTTATTTACACTTATCTGCACTTTGTTGACTAGGTTAGTCTCGCCAGGCCAAAGGTCACTTTTCAGGGGAAACCTGAGGTGGCATTACAAAATAACTTTATATATATATCAAGCTGGAATTTATTGTACACAATGACCTGCATAGTACTACCAGTCTCTAGAATAGGAAAGTGTATGAGACATTCATCGGGTGTTAGTGTAAGTGATGACTAACGGTCCTTATGGAAAAATGCAAGACTATACTGATAAAATGAATTGGGTGTGTGTGTGTGTGTCTGTCTGTCTATCTCTAGGGAAATCAGGATCTTGCAAAAAAGGTATTAACTGTGTCACTGGAACACAAGTAGTCTAATTAGGAAGGAGGAATTTAAGAAGCACATGGAAACATCAGTCCTTACTCACCACAGAAAAAGTAGTTGGGTGAATGTTGCAGATTTCTTGTACTGCGACGCTGAGAGATTTAGTTGAGTGTCAAGTGGAGTTTACAAGGAGCTACAAGCTTCAGGGGAAGAGAAGTTTAGTGCTGCTTTGCTTGCATTATTAGTAGCACAGCAGATAGTATACTTGCTTTTGATGCAGAAGGCTGTGGGTTCTACTCCCACAGTATGGAGATGGATTACTGATAACTGTACTGTGTTGTACTTTAAAGGGAGTGGATGCTGCAGTCCTGTGAATGTCCTCCTCTGGAGGCATTACTTAGTAACTATGAACCTGTATCAGTTTGCTATCCATTCCTTATTGCAATATTACTAGCTTATCATTTTTTTTTAATGTAACATAGGCAATTTATTCTTCAAGGGCAACAGGCACTTTATTTGTAGTTGAAAATAATGAACTATAAAGTTGTTTCCTAGCAGCAACCTCTTCATTAGTTACAAATCCTTTTAATGTGGAATTATTTAGATGACTACTTCTGCAGAGATTTTGCATATTTACTGATATTGTTGGATTGTAATGACAGAGTGGCCTTTTATGGCTGAGATTTTTCTGAAATGGGTAGTTTGTCATTATTGGTTCATTGCTTGCTAGAAGACTGTTCAAAGCTACAAATTTAAAACACATTCTAACGAGTGGTGCTGTATTGAACAAGGAATATAACTTAATACAATCAGGAAGGTGAATCAAAGAACGTATATATGTATGCATGGCCATAAAAACTTGTAAGGACCCCCTGGTTTGCAAACGCAGAGGTAAGCGTAGTCCTCTACTGGCCAGATGCAAAATGAATGTAGGTTTTTATACCCTTTCAATGAATGTGAGTTTCAAGGACAGATAAGTTTACTGCACATGCTAAGTCTGTTTTCATTGTGAGACTGTATTGTTCTTTAGAAAATGGCTATCAGTGTTTGTGCTATTTTATTTCAATAGCTGTAATAATTGTAAAAGTAAATAAGAAAACAGTATGCATGCTGACAGGGTTTGACCAGTGTTTATGGTAACTGAAGTGAAATAGCCAAATAATGGAACACTGGAGTAGCTGGGGAGGGGGCTGCTGCTGGAGAGGCAGGGGGTTACAGACTGTCCAAGTAAACAAAGCTCATCCCTGTCCATATTCAAATGCAACTTGGATCTAAGGATGGGTAATAGAAAATGTACTCCAGGATTGCCTCTCATGCCACTAGAGGCAGTTACTAAATGCTGCATTCCTTACATGGGTCCCCTCAAATTATCTATGGTATGATCACAGTTATTCTCACTAGGGCTAATGTACAATTATCAGCCATGGGATAAGTAAGACCAATCAGGAAATGTTAATTCAAGCACCAAAAGGGAAAATGGCTACGCTTAAAATGTCCTCTAAGTGAACCTATGTTGTGGTAGCAAATAGTTTTTAAAAAATTTCTTTTTTTAGATCACTAAATGCCCCTCTCACCCTCTTCCCCCTCAGTCTTCAACAGCTTCTGGCACCTATGTTTACAAAAGCTAGCTATCTATTCAACAGGTTCTGTTGATATTGCAATATAGATTTAGGTCTCTGTATGGGGTATTACTGGCATTTCCATTTTTTTAGATGTAAAATGTTGGAACAGGATTGGATCTTCTTCAGCACTGTACATCATGCACAGGTCGCCTGCAAGAGCCTTTATGAGACAGAGGACAACGATATGGCTTTTAGACACACAGTAGAACTTAGAGATCTGAACCCTAAATTTTCTTGGTGGGGTATCTTTGTCATTTCCCAAACTGAGAAATATGTTTGGAAATGTACACAAAAAATGAAACAGTGTATTCTGTTATGGGCTTAATTATGGAGGAACTGAGGGGGGCAGTATCTTTCCTGGAATGGGAGGCTATACCCCTGGTGATTAGATGGGCTAGCTAGAAAGTTTTCCTCACAACAGTTGACACATGGTGGTAAAAACAGTTAATTATCCATGAAAATACCTAGATCTCTTATAGTGGTATCTGTTATGAGAGTGGTGTCATTTATGTGGTAGGTACAGGGGTGTTTGCCTTTCCCAAAGAGCACAACATTGGATTTTTTCCATTGAGCTTAAGTCTATGGTTTTGATACCAGGTGCTAGTGTGGTCTAGGCCCTCTTGTAGAATATGGGTATCAGTTGAAGAGTCAGTGGCAGGACCACGTTTGCAGCCATCAGCAAACCTTGTGAATCAGAGACCACTGACAGTAGCTTGAACATCAGAAAAGTATATACGGAAGAGGAAAGAATATAATATGTAACCCTACTGGGCACCACTGATATTAAGCCTTTTTGAGAAGAATGTGCTACTAACCCTTGAAGCAGTTAGCTGTCCAGTAGATAACATGATTACTTTTTAAACATGCAACTGTATCAGTTATTCTAGAGCGAGGGCTAGTATCAAAGGCTTTTTAGCTAGGTCCAGGTAAGTAATGTGCATGGATTTGCCACCATCGAGTGCTTCAGTCACACTTTTAAAATTCACCACCAGATATAAGTTAATATTTCATAGATTTATAGGCAGTACTATGCACTAAGTTCTAAAATCATTATTAACCTAGACAGAGCATCCTGAATCGACTGTTGCCTCCCGCCTCAAGGAGGGAGACACAGCAGGACCAGGAAGAATCTGTGAATGACCACCCAATTGTTGAAGCAACTCTTGATGGGAACAAGGGTACTACATTTAATATTCAAAGGTAGTTTACTTCAGAGGTAGGAGAGGTGCTGAGATAAGAAGTGATCATTGCAGCATGTCTTATTAATTTGTTGACAGAGATTTAAGTATTTTGTGTGAGTGTATGATGTGCCATCTGTTCTGTGAAAACATAATAGGTCAAACAGTGCTGGGTCTTTGGTAAACGGAACTTGCTTTTCACAAAGTTTAAAAGCCAGAAAGATGCATTACACTACAAAGGTGTTTATGCCCATTCATAGTGTCTGGCAGTTGACTTAGAGGTCCTTTGGGCCAGTAGTGCAAGGTTTGATTCCCTCAACTTCCATTGCCTAACTGTGTGACTCTGAGCAAGTCACCTAGTCAAGTACAGCTCCCAGGCTGAGTCTGGGAAAGGTCCATGGAGATCAGTGCTCTGCCCTGGAAATTTTTATTTTATTTATTTTACATTTGTTAACTGGGAAATTCTGACTGGACCAGGTCCATTTACAGCGGAGGCCCGAGAAGAAAAGCTCCGGCCTTAGTTCAACAAAAGAGACAACATAATAAGGAATAAAAAAATAAAAAATAAACAGTAAAAAATAACATTAGAAAATAACAATAAAAACAGAATGATAATAATTTATACAGTGTTGTGCAATCATCACGAGAAAAATATAACATGCATTTTACAGTACACAACAGACATTCACATTTACATTTAATATGCAGGTGTATATTTTTGTGCCTAAGGAGAGGAGCAGATGCCCTGCAAGTGTAGTAGCAGAGGAACTGGCTGAGTTTTTGACTGTAGAGGGTTAAGATGAGTAGTTAGGAAGTTTGACTGTAGAGGGTTAAGGTGAGTAGTTAGGAATTTGGAAAGTGAAAGGGGGAGATGGAAGGAATGAGGGTAAGTTAAGTGATACAAGGGCATAACCAGGTATTGAGCAGATGTGATTTGAGGGAGTTTTTGAATTGTGGGGTGGTAGGGGCAGTTGTCAAAGAATGGGGAAGAGAGTTCCAGTTTTTAGCAACGGTGTGGGAATAGAGTGCTTTCCCTGCAGTATTGTTTGTCCTGGAGATGCAGAGGAGAGATTTTTCACTAGATCGGAGATGCCAGTTTGCAGTGTAGTGGGTAAGGAGATTGGATATTAAAGGATTTTTTTCAGGGTACTTGAGAATGTTATAAGCAGTAACTAGCTGGTGGTAGTTAAGAAGTTGTGGTAACTCAAGCCATTTTAGTTCTTTTAGTGCAGTACAGTGATGTCTTCTGTAAGTGGAGTTTGTAGCAAACTTGGCTATTTTATTGCAACAAGATTCTAGCTTATCTAGGTCAGACTTTCTAATGTGGGTGAAAATCAGCGCTGTGTACAATAGTGTGGACAGGCGGTGGCTTTGGGCAAGGGTGACTCTTGCTTGATGTGAAAGAAAGTTTTTGTGCCTATATAGTGAGCCCATTTTTTTTGTGAACTAATTTTATGGTATGGGAGATGTGGAGGGGAGTTTTTGATTTGTTAGCTGAGAATAGTAGTAGTTTTGTCTTCTTAGGATTTAGGATAAGTTGGATACCTGAGATCCATTTTTCTAAAGGGTTAAATGTTTCTTGAGTAAGTTGCTGTAGAATGGTGGGAGATGAGGCAGAGCAGATCAGGGTTGAATCATCTGCATATTGAATAAGTGTGGCATGCTGGGTTGAGCTATTGAGGTTGTTTGCGAAAACAGAAAAGAGAAGTGGGCCCAGTATAGAGCCTTGTGGGACTGCTATGGTAGTTGGAAGTTGAGGGGATAGTGTTCCTTTCCACTGGACAGATTGTTGCCTGTCAGACAGGTAGCTTCTGAACCAGGCTGTAGTAGATGGGGTGAAAGATAGTGAGGTTAGAGAATCTAGCAGGATGGAGTGAGAGACCATGTTGAATGCCTTTGAGAGGTCCAGGAAAATAGCAGATGTATATTCGTTGTTGTTCCTGTGAAGGTTCACTAGATTAGAGAAGGAAAAAAAGAGCAGTGGTTGTGATGTGATGTGGGCAGAAGCTGTGTTGTGTGGTAGAGAGGGAGCTTATGTGTGTTAAGGAATGTCATGACTTGCAAGTGGATGCATTTCTCTAGAATTTTAGATAGGGGGCATAGGATGGCAATAGGTTGGTAGTTGGTGAAGTCATAGGAGTTACCCCCTTTATGAAGAGGAATAATATAAGATACTTTCCAGAGTTTGGGTATATAGGATTCTTGTATGGAGCAGTTGATTAGGATGGAGATAGGATATGATAGAGAGTCATTAGCAATTTTTAGGTAGCTAGCAGGTATGTTGTCAGCTGCAAGGGTGGTGGGTTTAAGCTTTAGAAGGCAAATACAAAGAAAAAATAAATGGTGCCATTTTGCAATTCTGATCTTATATGACTGACTTTCTGCCTTAAACTCTGTATGAACAAATGTACTTTATGAATCACTCTTTCTGGTGTGGCTGAGATTGAGTGAGAGTTCTTGTTTCTAGTCTAGAGTCAAAATCAATAGTAGGAGACCAAACAACAATCCAAGACACTTGAGGAAGAAAGTAAGTCCACTCCAAGTACTGTAGTTCCTTTTCTTTATTATAGCACAAGCAAAAATAAAAAATACAGACTATATATTGAAGTAGATGATAAAACAACTGTGAACACACAGCGCTTTTTGTCCCACCTGGTGGTGAGACGACTTCAAGTAAAGGCATTCAATAAAACCAGTGAATTTAAATACAGTCCATGGTGCCAGCATGTGAATGCCTATACCTTTATATTAAAGAAAAGGAACTACAGTATTTGGAGTGGACTTACCTTCTTCCGCAAGTGTCTTGTATTGTTCAATATCAATAGTACCGGTGCGTGAAGCCTATCCTTAGTACTGTCTGTCACCTGATGATGTGACTTCATTTTCTGCTGAGAAATCATTGCTTTAAATTTGAATGAGATTCTTATGATACAGTGAGAAGTTGAGTGGCATGAGCTACATAGTGGCTCAGTGTGTAAAGTTTCTGCCTTATAGCTGCAGGGTTTAGTGTACTAATCTGACATCCAGTTACTGTCTGTGTGGATTCTGCATGTTTTCCTCTATCTACATAACTTTCTTCTGGGTCATCTGGTTTCTTCTCACCTCCTTGAAGCATAACGACTGAATTACTACACTAAATAGACCATTATGGATTGTACTTATCCTTGCCCATGTAGCATTGGTATTTATTGAAAATGTCGGCTAAAGATCAGTTCACATACCTACTCAGCAAAGTATTATCTAATTAATTCCTTAGATCTCTGTTACAGTATGCCAGTACTAATGGGTGGGTCTATATTAGAACACCGAACATTTAAAATGTTGAGTGTTCTAATATCGACCCGTTTTCAGAGAACTCTGAAAATATCGAAGAAACAGAAAACTGAATGTTTTCCTAGGGAAAGAATTCGGTTGTCCGTTTCTGTTGCTTCAGTATTTTCAGCGCTCTGGTGGAAAGCTACGGGTCGAGTTCAGGTAAGTGTGTGATTGTGTGTACGTGAGGGTTAGGGCGGGTTAGGTGAGTTAGGGTTAGGGCACGAGTCAGGTAAGTGTGCGATTGTGTGGATGTGAGGGTTAAGGCAGGGTAGGTGAGTTAGGGTTAGGGCGCGGGTCAAGTGACTGTGTGATAGTGACGGACATTAGGGTTAGGGTTTGGGTTAAGGTAAGTGGATAGTTAGTGGTGTATGTATAGTTTAGTGTAGGGTTAGGTGTAAGACTTTAGGTGTATGTGTGTGGATTGCTGTTTGTTTGGTGTGCTTATGTTGTATGTGTTTTGGAACACTGAATTTTTTCCCTAGGAAAAAATTTGCTGTTCTGAATGTTCGATGTTTAGTATTTTCGACTGGTTGGGTTCAACATTAGAACACTCGATATTTTGAATGTTCGGTGTTCTAATATAGAACCTAATGGGTTACCTCACTGAGGCAACCTGATTTCCAGCTGACATACTTAATCCAAAAGCTTTCTCTATGTTAATATCTCTGGCATATGACCTTAGCTGTGGGTATAGGGGTACATAAGCAGACACAGGAGTGTAAAATCTTCAGGCTGTCTTGCCACCAGTCTGATCACAGGATCTTCATTCCCATCCATCTGTTCACTGTGTTGCTGTTGGCTGTTAATATTGCCTAGACTTTTTCAGATAATTGCCCTGTTGAGGAAGCTTCTTTTTCCTGTATTCTTCTCAACTAGATTTGTTAATGTCAGCTAACAGAGGGAAGTGTGACTGTGGTAGGCAGATACTTTATAAGGACTTTCACTCCCATAGTTATTTTGTCTAGCAGCCTAACATTATTACAGAAACTGTCATATGTACCAGTCAGTTGTTTCTAAAACCCACTATACTCAAAGTTCTTTAAATACAGACTTAGAAAACTAAAATCTGAAGCACCCCATGCAAACCAAAATTGTGGAACCTAGATCTTGGATGTCTAGCTCGCACCTAAAATTAAGTTCAAGAAAACTAGGGTTGAATTTTCTGCTGCCCAGTCTGATTTGGACACAGCCATTGAAACAATGCAGGAATCTGTGGTACATATGACTCTTTTTCAGACACCTGCTACAGTGTCCATGTTGGAGGCCAACATGATGTCTGACTCTTGCACATCTGAAGGGACTGCTCATACCAATATAGTTGAGAAGGGGTAACTGAGGGTGTTCATTTCAGGGAAACCAGAGGATAACCCTAAAATCCTTCTTAGGGAAGAGGTGCCTGGCACTTTGATCGAGGCCCATCAAAGTTACGACCCAGCACACCTAATGAGGGCTGACATCACCGATAAGAAAAAAAACAAAGAAGCAAACATGTTTCTCCTACTTAAACATCTCAAGAAAAGGAAAGGGTTGAATTCTCACAAGGCCTGTATATAAGGCCATTTTGCTTTAAAATCTCCTTCATCCCTTTCTACTCCTTCACTTCTCCATCTCCCTCTGAAGAGACAACATGAGTTTTCATTTGAGGAGGAAAAGAAATCTGATTCAGATGAAGATTCCATAGCATACTCATTCCAAATACTTTCTCCTGGACAACTTGCTTCTGATGATGAAGATACCTTGTCCATTGATTCCCCCATTGAAATTTATTTTGGGGGAGACTACCACTAAAGTGATGCAACACTTTTAATGAGAATTCAAACAGGTGACTGACATTCCAAAAAGGATACTATAATTTGCTGGAAGTAGGGGCCTTCACCTTCTCCAGTTCCTCCAATCTTGATAACCTTCCTGAATGCTTTTGCATCCACATCTAATTCTTTAAATCCCAGCCTCCAGCTCCCAAGAAACCTGATTGGTTTTATAGGTTTACTGTCATATTGCCGCACCGACATTGTGCAAGTGTTCAGATTTCCGAATCAAAATATCGGAAATCACAAGAACGAACAAGCTAAATGTAGAATGCAGCATTTTTGTAAAGTCAACATCACCGAAAATACTACACTTCCGGTCGACAATAACAAAATGCTTTTGCAGGGGGGCAAGCCGCCCTGCACCCCCACCCCCCTGCTAATTATATATACAAACTTCAAGATCGCACTACAGTGAGGGAAAGCGTACAGTTCCGATCTCCACTATAGTCTGATCTAAATTCAAAATGTTGAAATGCACAACAGCGAATGCACACTAGCATTCGCTGTTGTGTATTTCAACATTTTTTTTTTTCGTTATTTCAAATTGTCGAATTAGGCGATCGGACATACGTAATTATAATGTAGTCTGATTGCTCTTTTGATTGTAAACTGTTTTATAAGGTACCTGAGAATTAAAAGTTTGTCTACAAAAATCTTGAAGCAGATCCTTCTGATTTTTTTCTTGGACCTTCTGCAGAAGAATGTTTCAAAGCTTTACAAAAGAAGGTTAAAATAATGCAGGACTTTAAAAATATTTTTCTCTTGTCAATGCCTAGGTATCAAAGACATTACCCTGCTATGGCCACTTTCTTTGTCTGCAGGGTTCAGAAGGTATGAAACAACCCAAGAAAAGATTTCATGACAAACCTATCAGAGATTCCAAATCTGGAAAACCTCAGCTTGAATATCTGCTGCACCTTTCCTCCCCCTTCAGTCCAAGAATTCTCTTGTCAAAAAGACTAACTTTCTCCTTTCCCGCCTGGGAATTGATCATTACAAACAAGTGGGTATTATCCATCATTCAACACAGTTACAAGATGTATTGTAATGAAATTCCATCACTGAGAGGAATTCCCTCTCCCATTTTCAGTCTGATTCAGCTCCATCCTCCTCTCTTAGTGGGCCTCCTCGACCACAGCGCCTTAGAACTAGTGCCCCACCAGCACCTAGGAAAAGGCTTTTATTCAAGATGGTCCCCAGAAAAGAGGGCACTTGGAGGCCCATTTTTGGACTTATCCCACCTTAACACCTTTCTGGAGGTACCGTCTGTGAAAATGCTTTTCCTGTAAACTCTACTTTGTTTTATCTTTCCTCAAGCATTTCTAGTTTCCCCTAGACTTGAAGGATGCATACCTACATATGTTCATTCACCCCAGCTGCATAAATTTCCTTAGGTTCTCTGCTTTTTCATCACACTTTCAAGTTTTCTGCTTTACCCTTCAATTTATCTACCACTCCCAGGGTTTTCACAAAGTGTCTCATGCCAGCGATTGCCTTTTGCAGCACCCAGAGAATAGAAATTTTACCATATATGGATGACCATATCCAGGAATCTTTGGCAGGACATCCTACAGCTGTATCTCATTTTCACAACTTCCCTCTTTTGGAATGACTGAGGTTCACCCTCAATCCCCAGAATTCTTCCCTGACCCCCTCCCAGGATTTGATGATCTTGGGGGTGCAGCTTGGATACACATCTGATGGCTGCATTTCTTCCCAACGAAAAAGTTCAGTCCCTCTCCACCTTCTTCCAGTCAATACTTCCCCTTCAATGTATTCTGACAAGGGAAATTATAGGAGCCCTGGGATACATGGCAGCAACCATTCCTTTGGTAACATTTGCCAAGCTACACTTGCTGCAAAAGGCAGTTGCAAACATTATGGTGTTGAAGTGGCTGAAAAACACTGGAAACATGCACCACAAAGCATCATAGAAAGTGATGAAGTTTACATCACATGGGATCATCCATTACCAACAGAAAACCGGATATAGCTCTCCATGAAAAGAAGACAAAAGTAGCATAGATCATTGAAATCGTCACACCCAGTGACTAAGTGTCTTGCGTACAGAGAGACACAAAGCCATAAAATATAAGGATTTGCAGGCAGAAACAAAAGCAATGTGAAAGAAAGATACCCAGACAGTCCCAATAGTAGTAGGAGCAATTGTCTTATAAAAAGGAATCTACAATCGTATTTAGATATGTTACCAATAATTGTAAATCCATATGAATTGCAAAATGAGTCATTACTCGACACATTGCGGGTGTTGTGAAGAGCACTTCTGGCTGACATCAAAGATTGAAACAATACTAATTTCATGAACTTTAACTGTACTTTGACTTAGGAATGGGGTCCATTCCCATAATGGTATTAGAAACCCAAAAGATTTGGAGAAGTTAAAAAAGGGAGAAAGATCCAGTGGTACCTGAAATCTCTTTGGTCTCAGCCCTTTTACCCATTGGACTTCTAAATCTCCCTTTGCCCTTTCTAAAGAAAGAGTTACAGGTCATTCCTTCTGCCCACTTAGTCCCAACCAGAAAGTGCACATAGATGCATCAGATCTGGCTTGGGGAACATGGACAGACTCTTCAGCAGTTCAGGGCCAGTGGTCCTCCAAACAGATGAGGGAGCACATCAATGTCAAATAAAGGAAGACCCTTATTTGAGCACTTCATGTGCTTTCTCACCTATGAAAACCATGGCATCTCAGGATTCTCACAGACAACACATCAGTAATGTGCTACATCAGCAAAAGGGGTGGGGGATGGGGAGGAAGATCAAGTCCTACCAGCTGTGCAGCAAGCTAGCTCTTCTGGCATGGGATCAAGCTAGAAAAACAAATCTGTCCCAGAAACTGTTTTATTACATTCCATCTGGTGACAGTGTGTTTGCAGATTATTTAAGCAGGTCCATGGAAGACTCTCACAAATAGATGCTAAACAGAGAGGTCTTCCTGGACATGGTCCACAGTTGGGGTATTCCTCAAGTAGATTTATTTGCTATCACTCAGAACAGACAGCTCAAGCTGTTTTGTTCCAGAACTGACTGTCCTCAGGCCTCCCCTGTCCAATCCCAAACATTATAGTAAAGATGTAACAGGACAGACCAAAAATCTTGCTGGTGACTCCCTTGTGGCCCAAGCAGCACTTAGCAAGATGCCATCACTAGAAGTTATCCCACAAAGTGAGCTTACACAGAAAAAAGGACTCTCTGCTTCATCTCAACTTACAAGCTTTCAAACTGTGAATGATATAATTTTAATTCCTTTCCGGTTTTCTGAGGATGTACTTCAGGTTTTCCAGGAGGTGAGACAACCTACCACTAGAAAGGTTTATATTTCCAAATGAAAAAGATTTTCTATCTGGTGTCTTAAGAAGAATGAGAACCCCCCCCCCCTCCAAGTGAGGATCCCTACAATTTCTTTGTTCTTGTGTGAGCTACTCAAAATAGGACTAGCCAATTCCTCCATCAAGACACACTTGTCTGCCATTTCTGCCTGCATGTCACCTAATCCGCTATTGCTCTTAAGAACTGAAATCTTTTAGTTATGTACTCACCATAACTTCAGATGTTTGGGATCCATCTCGCCTACATTCTGAACTGATGGGTTCGGAGCCGATCCCTCGGCTCAGACTCGGCACGCTTATGCTATAGAGCGAGGCCTCTTATTGGCTGAGCTATCTTTATCCCAGGATGCACCACCACTAATCCCCCAGATCTTGTTTGTCCGCATTCATGCACACATGCACAACTAGATTATATAACATTGTTAGATGTTTCAAGATGAAACAACAGGATTCGGACCTTCTGATATCCTCTGATCTCCAAGGAAGGGGGAAGGAGGGTGGGTTATTAGGAATGTAGGCGAGATGGATCCCGAACATCTGAAGTTATGGTGAGTACATAACTAAAAGATGTTATGTGATCCTATCTCGCCTACATTCTGAACTGATGGGACAGTGTCCATAGCACCTAAATCCCGGGTGGCTCATTGGAAAACACTCCTGAGCACTGTGGAACCAAATGAAGCTCGTCCTCTAGATGCCACATCTAATTTGTAGTGGGAAATGAAGGTGTGTGGGGAAGACCATGTAGCCGCCGCACAAATGTCACTAATAGCAAGCTTAGAATGAAAAGCTATCGAAGTAGCCATAGCCCTTGTAGAATGAGCCTTGACAGAGGTGGTAAGCTCTTTGTTAGAATAAAAATAAGCTTGAGTAATACAGTCCCTGATCCATTTGGCAATAGTGACCTTTGTGACAGCTTTGCCCAATTTGTTATTTGCAAAGGATACAAACAACTGATCTGTTTCCCTTGTTTGTTTGGTCCTGTCTAAATAAAAACGTAACTGTCTGTGGACATCTAGTGTGTGGAATATGAACTCCGCTTTGTTAGAGTATTTTGGGAAAAAAACTGGAAACTCTAACGATTGTTGTAAGCAGAAACTAGAACAAATTTTAGGGACAAAGGAAGGATTTGGCCTGAGGGATACTCTGTCTTTATGAAAAACCAAGTACGGGGGTTTTACAGACAAAGCTTGAAGCTCTGAAACTCTTCTGGCAGAAGTAATCGCCACCAGAAAGGCTGTCTTCCATGATAAGAACTTTACATCACATGTAGCTGCCGGTTCAAAGGGGTAAGAAGTCAAGGCGCGTAACACTATATCGAGATCCCATGGAGGTGCAGGATGAGAAATCGGAGGTCTTAATAGAGCAGCACCTTTCAAGAAGGTCTTACACAATCTGTTGCTCATTAAAGGTGGGTCTATGGATTCATGAAAATTAGAGATTGCTGCCAATTGTACCTTAATGGTAGAAACTGAAGAGCCTTGATTGAAAAGAGAAGTCAAAAATTTTAGAACCTCTGCTACGGGAATAGAAATGGGGTCCAGGCCCCGGAGTTGAGCCCAAATAGCAAATCTTTTCCATTTGCTAGAATACAGTTTCTTTGTAGCTGACTTATGGGCCGAAGACAATATATGTACAACATCTGGATCCAATGTATGACTCCTGACTATCGTCGGAAGAGGAGGAGCCAAGCCGTCAATTTTAAGGTGTGTAGGGGACTGGTGGGATAGTCCCGACTGGTGAACAAGTAGGTCTGGGATCTGATCCAGGAACCATGGACCTTCCAGAGCATGTCTCCGAAGATAGGGGAACCACACTTGACGGGGCCAGTAAGGAGCAATTAAGATCATTTTGCTCCCCAAGAGAGATGCCTTTTGAATCACCCTGGGAAGGAGAGGAACTGGAGGGAAGGCATAAAGCAAGCCGGTGGGCCAAGGATGGACTAATGCGTCCATGGGGCTCTTCCCGAGCCGGGTTAGGGAGAAGAACTCTTTGCACTTTGCATTCAGAGGAGTCGAAGAGATCGCAACACGGAACTCCCCATTTGCTGAAAATCTGACTTGCCACTGTTATATTCAGTGACCATTCGTGAGGAGAGAGGATGGTTCTGCTCAATCTGTCGGCTATCACATTGGACTTGCCCGGTATGTGAGTAGCCACTAGGAAGCGTTTGGTCGAGACTGCCCATTCCCAAACTCTCATGGCTTCTCTGCAAAGAGGATAGGATCTGGTCCCTCCCTGTTTGTTCAGGTACCAGACAACTGACATGTTGTCTGAGTGAACAGCAATTACGCCCTGAGGGAGATAATCATGAAGGGCTTGAAGGGACAGAAGCACTGCCCTCATTTCTAAGACGTTGATATGAAGCAAAGTCTCTTCCGAGTGCCATTTGCCTTGGACTGACCTGCCCAGGGAATGCCCCCCCCACCCCGTCTGGGAGGCGTCCGTGGTCAAAATGGCCACCGGAGGGGGTAGAACAAAGGATCGTCCCTGATCCAAGTTGGAGGGCACTAGCCACCAGCGAAGGTCCCGTTTGCAAGATTCCGTGATCCATATGAGGTGACTGAGAGGGAGTTCCTGGAAGGACCACTGAGCTGAAAGAAGCCACTGAAGAATTCTCATGTGTAACCTTGCCAGGGGAACCAGAAGAACCGTGGCGGACATGGATCCTAATAGCTGCAGGACCATTCTGGCTGGGGCTTTGGATCTGGGAAGTAAGGCTCGAACTTGAGCCTGTATGGTTAGTATCCTGTCTGTAGGTAGATAGACCCGCATTTGGTTTGAGTCTATCTCTACCCCAATGAATCTTATGCGTTGAGATGGCAGCAACACAGACTTTAGCCAGTTGAAGGTGATTCCAAGGGAATTGCCCAGTGATATAGTGGCTTGTAGGCTCCGCAATAGTAGATGCTTGGAGGTGGCAGTTAGGAGCCAGTCGTCTAGATACGGAAACACCTGGAATCCTAGACTTCTCAGGTGAGCAGTCACGACCGCCAAACATTTGGTGAACACCCTGGGGGCTGTGGTGAGACCAAAGGGCAGCGCACTGAACTGAAAATGACTGCCTCCTAGGCTGAAGCGCAGATGTCTCCTGGACGCTTGATGTATCATGATATGGTAATAAGCGTCCTTGAGATCTATGGAGCACATCCAAACACCCTTCTCCAGCAATGGGAGAATGGTTTGTAGGGTGACCATTCGAACTTGGACTTTCTGACTGAACGGTTTAGGATGCTGAGGTCCAAGATGGGCCTCAAGTCCCCGGTCTTTTTTGGCACCAAAAAGAATCTTGAGTAAGTCCCTAATCCGATCTGGTCTGCGGGGACCGGTTGGATGACTCCTTTTGCAGCAGCTTTGAAACGCCTGAGGCTGCGATATCCCGTTGACTGGGTGGCGGGTCCGGGATTTTTCTGGGCTGAGGGGGGGATGAGAGAATGGGATGGAGTAACCTCCGGCTATAATCCGAAGCACCCATCGGTCCTGAGTGATACCTTCCCAGGCCTTTAGGTGCTTCGAGAAAAGACCCCGACTGGCTCCGGAGCTGCACAGCCGGGCAATCCCTCAGGGACTATGGAAGGCTGAAGAGCCACGAAAGGACTCGCGGTCTCCAGTGTTGCGAGGGCCTCTGCCGCCTCTGGGACGGCGTCTTCCGGAAGAATTTTCCCCTCCTCTGCCTCTGGAAGGGGAATCCTCCTGCTGAGAGGGGTAAGGCTTCTGAGATCTACGGAACCACATTTTCCCTCCTCTTTTAGCCTTGGGATAAGGCCGAAAGGGAGTGGAAAATCGTGCCCCTACGGCAGTCAGAGTCTTGCCCTCCTGTTCACAGTGGGTTAGTGTGTCCTTTACCTTGGGTCCAAACAGGGAGGACCCATCAAAGGGGGTGTCGGCAAATGAAGACTTAAAGGCCTCCGCGAAGTGACACAGACGGAGCCAGGCTTGTCTCCGTAGAGCAATGCCTGTACCCGCCGCTCTACTCGCCCCTTCGGCCGCATAAGAAATAAGCCTCATGGACGAGTTCGAAATGGACGACATTGTAGCCAGCTGAGAGCCAACCGTCTGGGCCAGCTCCTCAGGCAGGTTACCCAAGAGGGTATCGGATAGCTCCTTAATCAGATCCCTCTGAAATCTGGTAAAGTGCGTAAGGTAGTTCAAGGACCTCAGTGTAAAGGCCACTGAACTGAGGGTGCGCTTTCCGTACCGATCCATGCTCCTAGACTCCTTATTAGGAGGATGGACGGACGTTGAAGCCTCTGCTACATCTTGCTGGGTAGCAGATGCCACCACCAAAGCATCTACAGCCACACCTTTAGTTAGGAACTCTCTGTCAGGGGGCGCCGAGAGAAATTTGTTCGGACGAGAAGGCACCGGTTCCACAGAGTCTGGGTGTTCCCACGCCCTTCGACAGATCAAATCCAAGAGCTCGTCGAAGGGCGGAGACACCCAGGAGGCAGAGGGCTGAGCCCCAAAGGCCTTCAGGAACACCGACTCATCAGCAGAGGGAAGTTTGGACTGCCAGCCGCCTCGTTGTTTTAGGGCTTCCAGGATGTCTGCAAAGGAGACATCATCCGAGGACGACTTAGGGGACCCCTCTGCATCATCGAGATCAGTGTCGGATGTCAGAGACTCATCAGGGGAGTCAACGTGCTTCCTCTTGCACGATCTTTTCCTGGGGGGTTCTTCCGAAGAGGCTTCAGAAGGACCTCCAGGAGGGGGAGAAACCCCAGCGGGGGTAACCTGAGGCCCGGGGGCTCCGCTGTCTATGGACAGGGGGACTGCCAACGACCCAGTTTCCGTATGCAGGGAAGGAGCTGGGGAAACCGTGGAGGTAGCCAAGGAAGATTTGGCTAATGCACTCCTCATAGCCCTGAAGGCGGGACCACCAGAATCCTGGGAGGGTCCCACCTCCGTGGCCACGACAGTGGACGGCACTCCCGCCGCCGACGCACCAAGAGGGAGACTTGGGACCAAAAGCATCAATCCCGAAGCCTCCCCCCCAGGGCCGAAGGAAGAAGTCCGTGTACTGAACTCCGACCCAAGAGCCGGAGTTGGAGCAAGGGTCAGGCCCGACCCTAACACCTCCACAGGTTCCACCAGCACCGCTCCAACGGTGCCGAAGCTGTTGGAGGAGGAATCACAGTAGGGGAGTGGACCATCGGCTCCGAAGCCAAATGGGCTGGAGCCGAAACTAGCTTTTGGAACACCGGAGACTGGAAGAGTCGAAGGAGCACCCTGTCGATGTCTGAATCAGACATCTTGGATGATCTAGAGGATACCGATCGGGCCCGAACCGATTTCTCCATCGGCTCCGAAGGGCTCGGGGACCGGCTCCGAATGGACTCAACAACTATCGGCTCCGTGGAAGGTTTCAAGGAAATTTCCCTTGGTGCCGATAAGGACTTCGGCTCCGAGGGGGAAGAGTCTGAGCCGGTAACCTTTATCGGCTCCAATATCAGTGGAGCCGATGAGGGTGACCCGCCTCTCGATGCCCCAGACCTCGGCTCCGAAACCAGAGGGGTCGAGGCTGGAGGCATCGAGGCAGACCGTTCCGACCTCGGCTCCGAAGTCCGTGGAGCCGATGGAGAAGTCTGCTTAGATTTTTTAGCGATCGGTTCCGACTGACTGGTTGGAGCCGACGCTTTCTTCTTTTTAGAAGGAGACGGAGAGGAAGATAAAGCCTCCTCAAAGGAAGGCTTGATTAATCCCTTGAGGATTAATTTGTTCTTCCTCTCCTGGAGGACTCTAGAAGAGAACGCGTGGCACACACTACACGACTCTTGTAGGTGCTTAGCACCTAAGCAATAGACGCACGAGGAGTGGTCGTCCGTTATGGACATTTTAAAACCACACCTCGTGCATTTCTTAAACCCGGAGGGTTTGTGTTCTTTAGACATGACTGATTTACCACAGAACCTAGTCAAAGGGTAAAGTTAAATTAAACAACTTTAACCAAATTATAATATATATATATATATTTTTTTTATAACACTAAACAGTTAAACAGACAAAAAGATAAAGAAAGTCAAGACCCTCTAACTTAAACGGGTGCTTGACCCAAGAAAGATATACAAACAGCAAAGCAACAGAGGAAGGCCCCTCTAACTAAAACGGGAAACCTTCCCTGACTAAAAAAATCACGAATTTTTCAACAGAAATTCACCAATCACACTAATATGACAACAATAGCTGTTAAAACAGCTTTTGGGTTTAAAGTAAGGAAATTTATGACAGGAAAAGCCTAAATAAATAGTACTTAGCCCAGCCAATGTTGAGACCACGTCTAAGCTTGTTAGCGGCAAACGAGATCTGGGGGATTAGTGGTGGTGCATCCTGGGATAAAGATAGCTCAGCCAATAAGAGGCCTCGCTCTATAGCATAAGCGTGCCGAGTCGGAGCCAAGGGATCGGCTCCGAACCCATCAGTTCAGAATGTAGGCGAGATAGGATCACATAACATCAAGTAGTTTCTAAAGGGTATCATCCTTCACTTGAATCCACCTAGGAGGGCTATTCCCCCACCCCCAGATCTAAACTTTATTTAGGAAAAAACTTACCTTGCCACCTTTTGAACTAGCAGCCTGTGACTCCCTAAAGTTGTGTACTAGGAAAACTGTTTTACTGGTCACCATTACATCTGCTAGAAGCGTTTCTGAGCTTCAAGCCCTTATGGCCATTCCTCCCTTCCTTATCTTCCATAAGGACAGTGTGTTTCTTAGGGCAAATCCTTCTTTCATGCCCAAGGTGTTAAATGAATTATCTCTTAATTTACCTACCTTCTTTTCAAATCCACATAACAAGAGTGAGAGGCTTCTCCACTCCCTGAATGTGCACAGACAACTTAGATTCTGTCTTGATGATAGTGCACAGACAACTTAGATTCTATCTTGATAGTAAAGACATTAAGAAAATAGACCAGTTTTTCCTTTCTTTCCAGGAAGGCAAGTTGGGCAACACAGTCTCTAAACAGGCAATCTCCAACTAGATTTCTATGTCCATCTCCTTTTATTATTCATTCCATGGCAAGTCTCTGTCTTCACCAGTGAAAGCACACCTCCAGAGCAGTACTCCCCTGGTGCCTACTTCAAGGGCATTGACTCCAGAGCCATTCTAGAAATAACCACCCAGTCCTCTGTACACACATTCACAACACACTACAGAGTGGATGTTTTTATTAGCTCAAGGACTTATTTTGCCAGATCCCGAGACTGGTAGCTCCCCTGTCTCTGGTCCATCCACCCTGTCCAACCTCTAAGGGTTGGGAGTCACCAATTAATACTGGAATAACGCAACAGTGATCTAAGGAAGACATAGTACAGTTGTGCAAGAACTTAACACAGCAGTTGATATCCTATTGATCACTATTGCAATACTGCATCCCATCCTCCTGCCCCTTTGCTGTTTGTATTAGTCACTGTGTAGCCTGTGGACCGAGGGAGGTGCAGTTCCTTTTCTGTCCTTCTGCATGAACTTGTTTTTTCTTTGCTCTCTTTACTCAGGCTTCTTGAAGGTCTCCTGGTTTTAGGTAGTCTGAGGATCTTACACACGTATTCCCACTTATGTACTCTGCCCACAGGCTTTGGTCGCATGCAGAACATATGAACATATAGAAGGTGTTTGGCTTTGGTATGCCAGCTGGATGTCAAGTTACTTAAGCAAAATAACCCACCAGCATTGGAATACTGAAACAGTAATCAGTAGGACATCTACTGTTATGATAAGGTCTTACACAAATGTACTTTCACAATTTCCCTAAAATCTGGAAATACCAAGACTTTCAAATGGAATAATTTGAGGACTATGGAGAAGCTCAGAAATAAACTTCCTGCAGACATAGCAGGGACATTTTAGTCAAGAGCTTCCAAAACCCAACTTAAATGTAATTATAAAGTACAGAATAAATCTTGTCCTTACCTTGATGCTAGAATTAAATATTTAACATTAGTTGCTATAGACTGGAAAACTGACCAGATTACTTATTTTTGGCTATACATTGCTGCATGTGCTTGGGTGACTTGGTCCAGTATTTTTTGAATAACATACCAATTATTTCTATATGAATTAATAATAGTTTTTTTACTTCTGTTCTACATGCTACCTTAATGGCACATGTTATGCCTGAAAGTATAACTTATGGTCAGCTCAACTATCTTACCATTAAAATGAAATGAAAAAATATGAATTGTATAAGACTGAAAGCATAAACCATAACTCCTAATAAGAAAGCTGTTGAGTGAATGGCTAAAAGCAGTGAAAGAGAAACAATATAGTAATGGAACAATAAGTCTTGTTGTCTCATGTAGTTACTCTGTTTCTTTTGTCAGAGCTTGATGAATGCTGTTCAGTTTGTCAGGGTCTGACCTTCATGGCAACAACTATTTAATTGAGATTAACTGTGACATAACTGACATCATCAAGCAAATATACTCAATTAGTTCCACAGGTACACTGACAGCTGTTCTATACTCTGTTGGCTACATATTCAAATTTAAATTTAAATTCTCCCATCTGTAGTTTTATAACCTGATTACACTGCCAAGTGTATATTTTTGGTGCTTTTATTAGATAATCTGCACAATATCCTAGGCTGGATTTTTAGCTCCCTGTTTACTAAAAGTACAAATTTATAAGATGCATTCCTATATAATGCCCTGTTTTTTTTCATTTGTTATAAACAAAATATAAAGTTAAGCATCTTTACACATCTTGTGAGTGCAGTGTTATAAAATGACTGCTGATCCACTTTTTAACAGTGAATCAATGAAATGTACACTGAATCAGTTATCTTCTAATTGTGTGCACTATATGATTCTCTATGTGTCAGGTTTGAGTACGGGTTTGTCAGGCTCATCTGTTCAGTATCAGTGGTGCAATAGGTAGCACACTCGCCTTTGGTGCTGGTAGAGTAGATATCTGTGTGTTCTATTCCCACTGGATTATTGACACTGCAGTGCAGCATTGAAGCGCACTGTACCCCTGAGTGTATTGTCCTTTGGATGAAACGTTATACCAAGTTCCCATCCTCTTGATTTGGTGGTAGCCAAGTAGATGTAAAAGATTCCATGGCATCTATAAAATAGAGTGGGGTTAATTTATCTGATCCCCTGTCAAAATTTCTCCTAGTAGTAGGAATAGCATTTCAGGTCCACTCTTTAAAGAGGCTGCCAGCCTAGTGGTATTAACCTGATTAACAAACTTAAGTAAAATAAATAATTTGTCTGTGTCTATATGTATGTGACAGGTTCATTTGTGTGCATGCATGTGTCAGGCTTAGATGTCTGCCTTTTTTATTTGTGTGCATGCATGTCAGGTTTAGCTGTGTGCGTACATGACAGGTTAATTTTTGCAAAGTTTATTTCTTTGTGTGCATGTCAGCATATCAGGTTCATTTTTAGGTATTTATATGACAAGTTTATGAACAAGTGTGTCAGGATAATTTGTGTACACATGTTTGTGGGCAAGTGCCAGGTTTGTGCATTCAGGATCTGCAATGACTGCATGACTAAAGTATAGACAACTGCCTAGTCTCCCTTTAACTTGAGCCTTCCCATATAACCCAGTTGTACTCAAAAACTACTGTACTTAGTTATCGTAATCATTTGCTGTTCACTTGACATTATATTTCATGTGAATTGTTGCTTTATATTGTAACAGCTTATTTGTAATACAATAGGTTAGTCCATCTGCTATTATTTTACATTACATAATTATATTTGCATTTAATATACCGGTAGTATCTTTGTTTTCTTTAACTAGTATATAGTATCTATGTTTCTGTGTGCACTTAAATGTACATTGACCATTTTTTTGAAGCAACACTCTCAAAACATATATCAGAGATTTCATATCAAGTCAAAACATTGTGATCTGAAGATTTCAAGTGGACATTGGCTTTTTTACCCTATATGTGAGGGATGTGGCCTCCACATCTCCTGTTACTTAAAGTAATCATCTTGGAGGTTGCCATTGCTAGATGAAAAGGCAAATATTAAATAGAAAAATACCATTTTTAAACATACTATTTGAATTAGTATAGCTCAACTATTTGCTTTTCAGCAGAATAAATAACACAATTTTAGATAAGCCTGTCTACATCATAAAACAGATCTTAAATTAGTTTGTTTGCATTCACACAGATGGCTACATATTGGTACTCAGTACTTAATGTAACCAAAAATGGTGCAGGATCCTCAAAATGCTTATTGATTAACACAGAGATTCAAGTTAAAAACAGTGCAAAAAATTTTGTAGGTACAAGTTAACATTTTATTTTACTATTACAGAATATTGTGACTATTGCCTTAACAATATGGTATCACATACTCTAGATATGGGGTGTGCTCATTTCATATCTGGTACTTGAATTATATTTTAAATGGTAAGCATACCGGTCAACCTCTCAGTGCTAGAAATCTGGACAAAGCCTGACAAAATGGGGGACAAAGGCCCGAAAATAAGGACAGATTGTAAATATTGTTCTCATAAACTCTGAAAGTTGTTAGAGTAACAGGGTTTGTGTTAGCATACTATTCTGAAGGATTTGAAGTCTGAATATCAAATGTATACCATTATTTAGTGACTTCAGTTTTCAGATCTTCCCAGCGATTTGCCAGAAAACCACAAAGGCAAAAATCTGGACATTCTGCTAAACTCTGTACAGTTGAGAGGTAAGCGTAAGTAATAAGTATGACATGTCTCAAAAATTATGGCATACCGGGGAGAAACAGAAAGTGAGCGTGTGTGTGTGTGTGTGTGTGTGTGTGTGTGTGTGTGTGTGTGTGTGTGTGTGTGTGTGTATGTCTGTGTGCAAATGTGCTTGTGCACCATGCACAAATGTGTAGGCAATGGATTTCAGTTTTCAGTAACATCAGGCTTGCTGACATACTGTGTTCTTCTTTTGTGAATGTAGAATATATGTAATTATAAATTATTAGATGTAGTGAAAACACTACAGCTAATAGCTTAGATGCAGTGAAAACACTGATAGTAATCACTAGACTATGCCAGAGATTGAATGGACAGTCAGTTGTTTATGTGGGTCCTTACCTTAAACTACATTAACACACCTGTAAATTTGTGTTAAAATATTTGGTCTGTTTATCTTACTTGACAAATGTCTTAAATAAGAACAAATAAAAGGCACATATAAGATAAAATTAGGAGCAGAAAATGACCATCCTACAATAGACTTGTGGTGAGACTTTATGTATCCATCTAGTCTGTATGCAGTACCGTAGCAAGTTATTATGACAGTTAGGATCATTTACATTTCCCCCCACTGATATATTTTCAACATTCAGAATTACACAGAGAGAAAATGGATATATTATCCAAGCAGTAATACCTAACAAGGTTCGAAGTTCATATTAATGAGACCTGGCACTGCAGACAGAGGGCCTTATAGCCTATAGAAATTCTATTACCACTCATACTGGTCACCCTTGTACTACTACTGCTATGCTTAGAAAATGGACTACAATACTAAAACATAACTAAAATATAAATCTGCCACTGGGTCACTTGCAGCCCGACAAAATGAGAGTGTGTCAGGCACACTACAGTCAAGGTAGTAACATTTGGTAAAGGGTGACATATGACAGGTAATATAAAGAAGTTGTGTACTCACCATAACATACAGTCCACAAACTGAGAACCAAGTGCTGATTACGATTTTAATTCAAATGATAAACTGGTAGCGACTCAAGACAGAAATCTAATACATCCAATACATCAAGCGCTTTCACCCAGGCTCTCCCAGGCTTTCTCAAGACAAACTGCTACACATTTCGATGGGTCTATTTATACTAACCCTTACCAATTAACAATGTAATTAGTCTTTCAATCAATTAATTAAGAACATTGTTTACTGTTTGGTTACAAATTTTGCCCTTTAAAATAAATGTTGAACAAATATTATGAACAACTTTAAAAACAATTTAACAATTGTCTATATACACTTACTTTAATTACAAATTTATGCCCACTTGTAATAAAAAGCATAAAGCATGAAATGCTTGAACACATTGTAATCTTTTAACATTATGCTTGCAACAAACCAGCAGGTGTTAGTAAAATTTCAAAATTATTTGTGATATGTTACCACTACATATATATAGAAAGTAAAAAACACTCTTAAAAACCTTTTCTACGTTTCTTAGTGAACTGCGATTTATAAATGTGTGAACTATTATAACTTCGCCCTTCTAAGTTTAAGTATACTACTTAAACTTAAGGCATCATTAAGGCCAGGGGACCTTGCAGCATCCAATTTCAGTTGCCAGAGCAGCTCCCTATATTCTAAAGAAGTTTCCCAATCATCTCCTCTTGGGTTAAACTTCACCTGCTCTAATACTATAAACCTAAGGTCCATGTGTTTACAAACCAAAGAGTGCTTAAAAAATGCATTTGATTCCTTTCCTTTACTGACCTCATAAAGATGTTCATATATTCTTTTTGCCAGTGTCCTTTCGGTTTTGCCAACATAAAAACTAAGGCAGTGCTGGCAAAACCCAAGATATATTACCCCCTTTGTTTTACAGTTGAAATAACCTGGGGATCTGATATAGACCTTCCTTGATTTCAAGTAAAAGCCTTTGGTGTTAATGATGTAAGGACACTGTTTGCAAGTTTTACACTTAAATGTGCCCATTAGGGGTTTCCACTATGTTCATTACCGACCGATTTTATCTCAAAAAGATCTTTAAGGTTCATGTTTCTTCTTCTGATGAACTGTGGTTTACATCCAAGAACTTGTTTGAGTTCATCATTCATAGTCAAAATTGGCCAGTATTTTTCTACAATGTTTTCTACCACTAGTTTTTGTGTGAACAAATGCATTACCCTCTTCTTTGAATTTGTTATTTGTTTTGATTAGTTCATGCCTACGTTCTTCGCCTAATAAAGGAAAGTACTTGACCATCCTTTGGTTTGTAACTTCCAACACTGCAGAATCAAATAACTGTGTAGGGTAACCTCTTTCTATAAATAGTACCTTCAGAAATGCAACCTCTTCTCTAAATATGTTCTCTTCACTGCACATCCTAGAGGCTCGAATAAGTTGCCCCTTGATAATCCCTCTCTTTTGAAATAGTGGGTGGGTTACTATCAAAGTGAAGTAACATGCTGGAGTAACTTTTCTTCCTATAAATGCCAGATTGAAAACACCCCTGCTCCAAGTTCTTGAAAAGATTAACATCAAGGTAGTGTAAATTGACTGTGCTAATGTTGCATGTAAATTTAAGGAACTCTGTACTAGAGTTGATGTAACAAATAAATCGCTCTAGCTCCTCTTTATTTCCCTTCCAAAAAATACAAATGTCATCTAGGTAACGTTGATAGTGTACGAAACATTTAGTCCAATCGGTGTTGAATATATATTTTAATTCCCAATAGGCTAATACAATGTTAGCGTATGCTGAGGCGCAAGGTGTACCCATTGCAACCCCCCTTTTCTGTCGAAACAATTCCCCATTGAAATAAATAAAATTGTTGTTAAGGATTGTTTCCATAAATTCAACTAGGAGTGCTATAATGTTGGCTTTCAAACTTGCATGACTTGCCAACATATCTTTAAACCATGTGAGTCCTGTGTCATGTGCAATACTTGGAAACAAATTCACAACATCAATTGTAACCAAATATTGTGTCTCGTCATAGAATTCTTTTTTAACACTTCTTAGAAATTCCCAAGAGTCCTTGCAAAGAAATTGAAGGGATGCTACAAATTTTTTTTTAGTGTAATGTCCACAAATTTTCCTAATGGTTCTGTGATACTCTTGGCTCCAGCTACAATTGGTCTAAACTGCAAGGGATGTAGTCCTTTGTGGACTTTGGGAATGCCAAAAATAATGGGGGTTAATGGTTTCTGTACTAACAAGTAATTAAATGTTAAAAGATTACAATGTGTTCAAGCATTTCATGCTTTATGCTTTTTGTTACAAGTGGGCATAAATTTGTAATTAAAGTAAGTGTATATAGACAATTGTTAAATTGTTTTTAAAGTTGTTCATAATATTTGTTCAATATTTATTTTAAAGGGCAAAATTTGTAACCAAACAGTAAACAATGTTCTTAATTAATTGATTGAAAGACTAATTACATTGTTAATTGGTAAGGGTTAGTATAAATAGACCCATTGAAATGTGTAGCAGTTTGTCTTGAGAAAGCCTGGGAGAGCCTGGGTGAAAGCGCTTGATGTATTGGATGTATTAGATTTCTGTCTTGAGTCGCTACCAGTTTATCATTTGAATTAAAATCGTAATCAGCACTTGGTTCTCAGTTTGTGGACTGTATCCTTGCTTACCAGTTTGGTGTTTGGTGATTTACATTGGTTTTTACTCACCATAACATTCCATCTGAGATGTGCCTGTTATTTGTTCTTCAACCTGTGATTTTAGATCTGAGGTTTGGATCCAACTCAGCCACATACTAAAGCTCCAGGATCTGAAATCTGAGGTCCACCCCTAGCCATAGTGGTCCACTCCCCCACATCCCTCAGATCGAGTTTGCTGCACAAATATGCATCATCTTATCATACAATAAAATATAAATTACACAAAGAACCACAGAAAGTCAGAAAGGAATAAGGCAGTATTTATATATATCTCCACTGGGTCCTACAAAAAGGTAGGGGGAATGGAGCGAGGGCTGAAGAACAAATGAGAGGCAAAAACTCAGATGGAACGTTATGGTGAGTACATAGGTTCATAGCTGTGTACTAGGCTAATGGCCCTGGAGACTTTACAAGCCTAGCCCATAGGATTACCCTGGCATTGTGCTACCTGACTTTAGTTCCCAGTGCTTTTGTCGGGTAAAGCCACTGGAGTGATCCCTGGGGTGAATTTTCTATTTCCCATCCACTCATCAAGATTTCTGTTGAAGAGGGCCAGTGAGGTGCTCTGCTTGAGATGTATGGGAAGTCTGTTCCATAGCATGGGCAGTCTCTGGGTTATGAACCTGTCCCTCCAGCATATTCTGTTGATTGTGGTAATGAGATTGAGGTCTCTGATGCGTGTGGTGTGGAGGGATTGAGATTTCTTTAGATGTAGCATTTCTAAAAGAGCTGGGTAAGACATGGCTTTGTAAGTCAAGCAGAGATCGTCTCTAAGTAGGCAATATGAGACCGAGAATAGTTGGAGTTTTTTAAGTCTGTCCATATAGGACAAATGTTTAAGGCCTAGGATCCTCTTTGTTAGGTACTTTTGCAGCCTCTCCAGTTGTTGCATGTGTTTAGTGAGATACATGCCAATTGGGGTATTGTACTCTGAATGGCCTAATGAGGGAAGAGTAGAGGGAGACAATGACCTCTTTCTTCTGGATGCACAACCCTTAGTAATGAGATGTGCCACATAGAAGGACTTTCTGACCACAATGTCAATGTGGTGGTCAGAAGAGAGGCTGATGTCAACCTGTGTTCCCAGATCTCTTATAATGCCTTCTGTGTTCAGTGGACTACCATCAATGTGGTAATTCATGGGAACCAGGTTTTTTCCAAAGAGGATGACAACACATTTTTTGGCATTGAGCTTAAGGCCATGGTTCTGACACCAGTCGTTGGTCTGAGTGAGGCCTTTCTTTACCTGATGTTGTTGCCTTCATTTGTTCTTCATCCTTTTGGACAGAGTCCCCAGATACAGAAGAACTTGGGAGGCCCTATTGGAAAGATATTCCAAAGCACAGCAGAACCAACGGAAGCTCTCTTCCTGGAAATAATGTCCAATTTGTAATGGAATATAAAGGTATGGGGATTTGACAAGGTAGCAGCTGCACAAATTTCATCAGTGGGAAGTTTAGACCAGAAAGCTGAGGAAGTGGAAACGAACCCAGTGGAATGTGCCTTAATACAACAAGGCAAAGGGATACCCTTTGTGGAATAAGCAAGTGCAATGCAACTAGTAATCCAGTTGGCGAAGATCACTTGGAAACTGGTTTTCCCAGCTTGGTCTTTGAAAAAAAAAGAAGTTATGTACTCACATGACGTTCCACGTTTTTGTTGTCCATCTCACCATTCATTCTTACTGGTTAGGTTTGGAGCCGATACACGGCTATGACTCTGCCGCATATTATAGCTCAGAGTCTTTCACTTGGCTCGTGACTGAACAGCTATCCTATCATGTAGTGTGTGATTCCCCAGATTTTGTTTGCTGCTAACCATAGCCATGTGTGCACACTAGTCCTATAATATAGAATACTTAAAAGGGAAGAAAGCCAGTGGAGCTCCTTGACCAAGGAAAGAAATCCTCCAGGTTCTCTAGAAGTATTGGGCAGGAGGAAGGTGGGAGGGATCGTAAGAATGAATGGCGAGATGGACAACAAACATGGAGCATTATGGTGAGTACATAACTTCTTTGTGTTATGTTGTCCTATCTCGCCTTCATTCTTACTGGTTGGGACAGCGTCCCTAGCACCATATTCCCCGGGTGGCTCAAGGGAGTACACTTTTCAGCATAGTGGAACCAAAGGATGCCCTGTCCCTGGAGGCCAAATACACTTTGTAATGAGTGATAAATGTGTGAGGTCTTGCCCACGTAGCAGTGGCACAAATACTGTCCATTCATAGTTTAGCTAGATAAGCAGATGACGTTGCCATGGCCCTAGTAGAGTGACCCTTGACTTTGAAAGGTAGTTGTCTTATACTAGAATTGTAAATAAAGGTAATACAATTTGAGAGCCAATTTGAGAGTGAGACTTTAGAGAATGGCATGCCTTTTTTGACTTCTGAAAAGGAAACGGACAATTGATCAGACTTTAATCTTTAGTTCTGTGTGGATAGAAGTGAAGTTATCTATGCACAGCCAACTGGTAAAGTTTGTATTCTGCTTTGTTGCCATGATTAGGGAAAAACACTGGCAGCTCAATAAATTGGTTTAAGTTATTTTGTGAACATACCTTAGGTAAAAATTATGGGTTTGTGCGGAGGGATACCCTATCCTTATGGAAGATTAAATAAGGAGGTTTGATTAATAAAGTTTCATAGGTTCATAGGTTAGTACTAGGCTACCTGCCCTTTCAGGCCATGTTAAGCCTAGACAGTTACCCCATGTGAGAATCAAGCCCTGCACCTTGTAATGTAAGGTAAGCACTTTAACCATTAGGCCATCCACCCCCCCCCCCCCATAGATTAGTACCAGGCTAACTGCCCTTGTGGGCCATTTTCAGCCTAGCCATTTACCCCATGTGAGAATCAAACCTTGTACCTTATGTTTGTAAGGTAAACACCTTAACCATTATGCCAACCTCCCACCCCTAAAATTTGCAATTCCAAAGCTCTTCTTGCAGCGGTAATGGCAACTAAGAAAATTGTCTTCCAAGACAGAAATTTGAGGTCACAAGATGATGAGGATTCAAAAGGGAGCAATGTCAGATATGTTAGAACAAAATTCAAGTCACATGGTGTGAGTGGTTCTTTAATGGGGGGTCTTAATAAGCAGGTACCTTTTAAAAAGGCTTTACATAATCTGTGTGACATTGTTAGAAATTCCGTCACCTATATGAATATTCGAGATTGCAGCTAGTTGCACCTTGATAGTAGCTGCCACTGAATCCTGTTGAAAAAGTTCTGATAGGAATTCAAGAATAGAAGAGATCAGAGCAGAAAAGGGATCAATGTTTTTACTCTGTGCCAGATTGAGAACCTTTTCCATTTGCTAGAGTATAGCCTCCTAGTTGTAGCCTTGTGTGAGGATACCAGGATGTGTTTTAACAACTGGTGTAAAATTGTGAAGCCTGACTAAGTTGGGAACTGGAGCAGCCATGCTGTCAAATTGAGTGTTTGGAGAGAGGGGTGGAGGGTTCCCGACATATGAGTCAGAATGTCTAGAACTAGGTGCAGAGTCCACGGATCCTCCTGAAGATGTGGTGGGAGGAAGGGACACCAAATCTGAAGAGGCCAGTATGGAGCGATGAGAATTATCCTGCTTCCCAGTGAGTAGGCTTTCTAAATGACTTGTGGTATTAGGGGGAATGTGGGAAATGCATACAGTAGTCCCGAGTGCCAATCGTGAACCAGAACATCCCTGGATGACTCCCCCAGAGGGGGGGATTAGGGCAAAAAAGCTGTTGCATTTGGCATTCATGGGAGTGGGAAATAGGTTGCAACAAGGCTGGCCCCATTTCCGGAATATCCTTTCCGCTATCTCTTTCTTTAGGGACCACTTGTGAGGCATCAAAATTGCTGTGCTCTGTCTGCCTATCACATTGACTTCCCCAGGATGTGCATTGCTATCAGAAAGCATTGGGAAGAGACTGCCCATTGCCATACTCTGAGAGCCTCTCGGCAAAGAGGGTAAGACTTGGTTCCTCCTTGCTTATGTTATGTACCAAACCACCGACATATTGTCTGACTGAATTTTAATTGTTCCTAGTGGAAGAGATTCCTGAAGTGCTTGCAATGCCAAGAGCACTGCTCTCATCTCAAGAACACTGATATGCAAATGGGTTTTGCGTTCCTGCCATGTGCCTTGGACCTTCCTCCCCAGATAATGCCCCCCACCCTATCTGGGAGGCGTTTGTGGGCACTGTTGCCAGAGGTTGTTGTGGAGTAAATGGTCGACCTAACATGACATGACTGGAAAGGAGCCACCATCTTAGATCCTTCTTGCATGACTCTCTAATTCTGATCTGGTGGGACATGGGAGGTTCTTGTAAGGACCACTGAGAAAAGGGAAGCTACTGGAAGAATTCTTATGTGCATCCTGGCTAGCGGAACTAGGGTAATAGGTGGCTGCCATCATTCGTAGAACTTTCAGGACTGTTTTCACTGTTACTTTTGTCTTTGGAAGGAGCTCATAAATTTGTTGTCTGAGTACCAAAACTCTTTCTGCAGGTAATTTTGCCATCATACAGATGGTGTCTAATTCTGCTCCTATAAAGGTAATATGCTGAAAATGCAACAAGGCAGATTTCCCTAATTTTATTGTTATCCCTAATTGAGAACAAATTTGTAAGGTTTGGTCTCTTGACTGTTGTAGTAGATGCTTGGTGGTGCCAGTCAGGAGCCAGTCGTCTAGATATGGAAAAGCCTGGATTCCTAACTGTTTCAAGTGAGCCGTGACTACTGCCATGCATATGGTGAACACTCTGGGGGCTGTAGTGAGACCAAAGGGCAGAGCTCGAAAGTGATAATGACTGTCTCCCAGTTGGAAGCATAAGTGACTCCTCGATGCTCTGTCCATTCTTATGTGGTAGTACACATCTTGGAGGTCTATTGAGCATATCCAATTGTTGTTCCCTAAAAAGGGAAAAATTGACTGCAGTGTCACCATTCGCAACTTGGACTTCTTTACAGATTCATTTAGTTTGCTGAGATCCAATATGGGTCTCCAGTCTCCTGTTCTTTTTGGTACTAAAAAGAATCTTGAGTAAGTTGCGAATCCTGTTTGGTCTGTGGGGACTTCTTTGATGACTCTTTTGTCTAGCAACTTTCAAATCTCTATAGTTGCCTGTTCCCTTAGACTGGGTGGAATGTCCGGGATCCTTTGGGATTGTGGGACAGGAAGGGAGAAGGGAATGGAATAACCTCTGGATATTATACTTTGTACCCACTTGTCTTTTGTGATATCTTGCCAGGCTTCTGGATACAAAGATAATTGCCCCTCCCCCCCGATTGCCTCCAGAGTAGGACAGATGGGCCTCCTTTCAGGAGCGCTGGAAAGGTCGGCCGTGAAAGGAATCATGGTCACCCTGATTTTGCGGACCCCCTCTGCCTCATGGATGGTGTCTACCATTATTGCCTCCCCCTCTGCTCCTGGGGAAAGATTCACCTCGTGCATCCCTGAAAAACTCCATGGGATTTCTTGAACCACATTTTCCACCTTTTTGACCCTTGGGATAGGGTCTGAAAGGGATGGAAAAATGCACTCCAATGGCAGAGAGCATTTTTCCTTCCTGCTCGCATCTGGTGAGTGTATCTTTGACTTTTGGTCTAAAGCATGAGGAATCATCAAAAGGGGTGTTGACAAAGGTAGCTCCATCCGCTGCATAGGAAATCAGCCTCATGAAGGAGTTAACTATGGAATTTAAAGTGGATAGCTGAGAGGTCACGTTGTCTGAAACCCCTGCAACTAGTGAACCTTGGAGAGTATCTTCTAACTCCTTCAGGAGATCTCTTTGTAGCCTACTGAAGTGCATAAGGTAGTTCAGCGATATAAGGGTAAAAGTTGCTGATTTGAAAATATGCTTCCCATATCTGTCCATCGTTTGAGACTCCTTGTTCAGTGGATGGACAGATGAGGATGTTTCAGACAGTTCCTTCTTGGTGGCTCCTGCCACCAACATAGCATCTACAGGGACGCCTTTAGTAAGAAAATTTTTTTTTGCTGGAGCTGTTATGAATTTATTTGGTCTCCAAGGGACTGGTTCCACAGTATCTGGTGACTCCCACACCTTTTGACTAACCAATTCCATTAGTTCATCAAAAGGCGTGGACACCCAGGAGGCTGAAGGTTGAGATTTGAAGGCCTTCAGGCACACCAACTCATCAGAAGGGTTAATGGGCTTCCAGCCCCCTCTCTGTTTCAGGATTTCTAAGATGTCTGCAAAAGAGATATCTTTAGAGGTGACTGTGTGGACCCTTCTGACTCCTCGAGGTCAGTGTCTGAGGCGACTGACTCGTCTGGTGAGTCTAGATGCTTCCTCTTGCATGTTTTCTTCCGAGGAACCTCTGCAGAAGGGTATTCTGGGGAGGTCTTGGGAGAGTGGGACTCGCCCAATGGGGCTACCTGAGGCCCTGAATCTGCACTCTCCTGAGGATGGGATGGTGTTGAGACAGACTCTGGTGCCCTAGGGTGAAAACTACCAGTACCCTTGGGTAGAGCTGTAGGTGGAGACAGCACACTCATCAGCTCGAAAGCAGGTCCCCCTGGCTCCGAGGATGCTCCTAGTTCCGAAGAAGTAGAAGGAATCCCTGGTTCCAACGAGACAGGCTCCGAGCCAGATGTAGGAGCTGAGCCCATCCATACCGAAGCCCCGATAGGTAAGCTCGGAACTGAGGAGACTTGGGTTTGAGCATCCCCCTGGAACCCTACTGGAGAGCTTCACCTCCTAGACCCCAGAAGGCACCAAGGGTTTTGGAGCAGACAACAGTTCTGAAATCTTCAGGATGGGTCTCTGTACCGAAGATTCTACAGCAGAAGGTACTTGGCACTCCAGTTCCAAAGCTCCAGCTTGGTTCGGGGGAGGAATTGATGTAGATGAAAGTGTTTTAGTTGGCTCCGGAACCAGTTGGGCTGAAGCCAAAAATAATTTAGCCAGCGCTGGTGACTTCAGAGGTCTGTGCACTCACCCTATCCATATCATCATCTGATAAACTTCTAGAGGACCTGGAGGAAAGGGTAGGTGAGCGAGATATCTCCAATGTGGAGGATCTTAAGGTAGGGGAGACCGGTAATAACTCAATGGGCCAGCTCCAAAAGCTAACCTCTTTTTGGTTCCGAAAGCTGTGGAGCCAAAGGACTTGGCTTGTCCACTTCAATGATCTCTCTCGGTTATGAATCCCATGGAGTCGAAGAGACAGACTTGTCCAAAGAATTTTTTTATATTTTCTCAGGTGATTCTGAATGACCAGATGAGAAGGAAGAAGAATAAGGTCTCTTTGAAGGTTTGTCAGTTCTTTAAGAAGGGGACTTAGGCTTAGAGGAGGTACTCTGTCTTTCTAAAGCTTCAGAAAATGGAGTTTTTAAAGCCCTCTATTAACTTATTCTTTCTCTCCTGCAAAACGCAAGAACTGAAAGAGTGACAAAAGGTACATGACTCCTGCATGTGAAAGGCCCCCGAACAATAAACGCACACACTATAACCATCAGTTAGAGACATTTTTTGTGAATATTTCTGACATTTTTTGAAGCCAGATGGCTTTGGTTCCTTCGTTTTACCTTCCTTAGACATTATGGGAAGGAAGCACAGACTACAAACACTAGAAATTTAAACGCTAACTACAAGAGACACTACAAATTGAAAAAAACACACGTAATATATAAAGCCTAATAGCACTCTATAAGAATATAAACACACACCACATCTATTTTAAGGGAATATATAAAGTAAAATATAGCTCTGCCCTCTAAGCTAAATGGGCGCTAGGCCCTCTAAGTCAAATAGACCTAGCACTGCTATTAAACAAGAAAAAACAGCTAGGGAACAAAAAGTTAATTAAGCCCTCTAATTTAAATGGGCACTTGCCTCTGTAACTCAAATGAGCCAAGACTCACTAACAAAGAATACACACGCTAGAAAAACAGAAAACTGACTTCATTAAAGATTTCCAAAGGGAAAACAAAGAAGAAATTAGGCACTGCGACTAAAAACGATGGCCAACTAAACAAAGCTCAAGGTAATGTAAAATTTAAACAGCAGACACACAGCAGAAAGAAAACTATCTATATAAATCACCTATAACTAAATATAGAATAACAACAGTTAAGCAAAATACAAGATATACAGATTTTTCAAAAACTTAGCCATTTCCAAGGAGAAGAGCATCCAATCTTGTTGAGCAGCAAACGAGATCTGGAGAATCACACGCTGCATGATGGGATAGCTGTTCAGCCATGAGCCAAGTGAAAGACTCTGAGCTATAGTATGCGACCGAGTTGGAGCAGTGGATCAGCTCCAAACCCAACCAGTAATAACAAAGGCGAGATAGGGCAACATAACATGAAATGAAAAGCTGGTCAGATTTTTTTTTAAAAGTTTAGTCCTGTCCAAACAGAAGCGAAATTGTCTGTGCATGTCCAGCATATGAAGTTGGAACTCTCCTTTGTTTTGAAAATTAGGAAAAAAGACAGGAAGATTTATAACCTGGTTTATGTTACCCTCAAAAGCAACCTTGGGCAGAAAGGAAGGGTTAGTATGCAAAGTAACTCTGTCCTTGTGAAAAATGAAATATGGAGGCTTACAACATAAAGCCTGTAATTCAGACACTCTCTTAGCTGAAGTGATGGCCACTAAAAAGATGGTCTTCCAGGTCAAAAACTTTAAATCAATGTTAGCAGAAGGCTCAACAGGAGGTGAGACTAGAGTTTGCAAAACCAAAGTAAGGTTCCAAGATAGAGCAGGATCCTTAATAAGAGGGCGAAGAAGAAAGGTATCTTTTAAAAAGGCCATGCTCAATTTAGACAAGAACAAAAAGAATGAATTTTCCCCAGTGTGAAAACTGTAAATGGCCGCCAATTGCACTTGCACCATAGAGAAACTAGCTCTGTTATGAAAAATGGATACCAGAAAATTTATAATAGCAGAAACAGGAGCTGTAAAGGGGTCCAGATTGTTCTGATGAGCCTAAATGACGAATCTCTTCCACTTGCTATTGTACATTTTCCTCAAATTTTTCTAACTGAGGATGAAAGCCTGGAAGTTCTAGCCATCATAAGAACTGGAATAACCAAGTGGTTAATTTCAAGTTTGGAAGAACTGGGTGGGGGTGTCCCAAAGGGTGGGACAAAAGATGTGGAGAGGGATCCAGAGTCCACAGTGGCTAAACCATGTGAGACCAAAGGAAAGGAAACCATACTTGTCGAGACCAAAAGGGAGCAATGAGGATAACTTGGCACTTCCACCTCTGAGCTTTTTGCAGAAACTTGGGAATGACGGGAAGTGGAGGATAGACATAAAGTAGACCATGGGGCCAAGCATGGACTAGAGCGTCTCTCAGTGACTGTCTCTGAGGAGGGATTAAGGCAAAAAACCCACTGCACTTGGTGTTGGAAGGAGATGTGAAGAGATCGCTGCAAGGTTGACACCATTTCTGGAAGATCATATCTGGATTTAGTGACCACTTGTGAGGCATCAGAATGGTCTTTCTGAGCCTGTTCACTAGAATGTTTGACTTCCCTGGAATGTGTATTGCTACAAGAAAATGGTTGGAAGAGATTGCCCACTGCCACAGCTTCATGGCCTCTTGACACAAGGAGTAAGATTTGGTTCCTCCTTGTTTGTTGATGTACCAGACCACAGACATGTTGCCTGTCTGAAAAGCAGTGGTTCCCGTGGGAAGAGAGGACTTGAAGGGCTTGCACCACAAGAAGCATTGCTCTCATCTCCAGGACATTTATATGCAAATTGATCTCTAGAGGGGACCACGTGCCTTGGACTGTTTGTCCCAGATAATGCCCCCCATCTGAACTGGAATGCCTCTGTGGTCACTGTGGCCTTGGACGGGCGAAGGATGAACGGTCGACCTTGAAGGAGGTCCTTCGATTACAGCCAGCAGAGAAGAAATTGTTTATATGCTTGAGAGATTCTAATTGGATGATTCAATGGATACTGAAGAAGGTACCATTGGACTGCTAAGGTCCACTGAAGTACTCTCATATGAAGGCTTGCTAACTGAACAAGGGTAATCATGGCTGTCATGGACTCCAAGACTTTTACAAAAAGACTTGCCCGGGGAGAAAGACTATCCATGATTTGCTTGATAAGAGATCTCAAGGTGGAGATTCTGTTCAGAGAGAGAAGAGCTAAAGAAAGAACAATGTTCAGTCGAGCCCCAATGAAGTTTATTATCTGTACTAGATGGAGTTGAGACTTTTTTAGATTGATGGAGGTGCCCAAGGTTGAGGCTACATGGAACAGGAAATCTCTGTCTTCTAGGAGTCAATGCCTGGTAGGAGCAGTTACGAGCCAATAGCCCAGATAGGGAAATACCCTCCTCTGCCTCTGTGCAGAAGGTCTCCCTGTGAATCCTGAAAAGGACCTTGAGATCTTTGGAACTACAACTTTTTACCCCCACGCTAGTTCCTGGAAAAGGTTCGCTGTGAAGTAACAAACCGGATTCCATTGGCAGACATGGTCTTTCAATCTTTTTCATTTTGGGAGAGAGTGTCCAAAAAGAGTCAATCCATCAAAAGGGGCATTGGTGAAAGCCGCCTTGTAGGCTTCCAAGAAATTACACAGATGCATCCAGGTGAGGCGTCTGGTAGCAGTGCCTCACCCAGCCGCCCGTGAGGAACCTTCTGCAGCATGACAAATTAACCTCATGAACGTGTTCAATATAGAGACTGTAGGGTAGCCATCCTGGAGGAAAATGCAACAATTTTCCAAGTTGAGTACTGCAAGTGTTACTGCACATAAACCACTGGTAGCCACAGAAATGTACCTAGAAAATATATGCCGTTTATAACCTCTTCTTAAGACTGTTGAAAAGAGAGGTCATACGATAGACATGCACAAGTTCCATAGTTAAGCATACTCATGCCTACATAGAATAGCACTGGTCAAGTGTAGTGTATTAGGAACATGAAGGAAAGTACATGAAACAAGACCACCCAGAGTGGTTCTATAGACATTGTGCAAATCGAAGCAGCATTGCGCTAATGAATGTTGTGCATTTAAGTCTGATTTTTATGGTCTTTCACAAATACATATTATGGTTATTCAAAGACAATCGAGAGTTATCAGAACTCACTAATATAACTGATATGGTACATTTCAAATTCAATAGGAAATCATACTAATTTTACTTCTTACATTGAATGTGAAGTTGCTTGATGCATTTTTTTGCAAATAAGACAGATGTGCTATATAGTGCATAAAAATACTGTATCTGGACAGTGTGGTATGTACTGTTTTAAAATGGTAGAGGATATACTCCGGGATGTAAGTGTCTGCAGTTATGTGAAGCAGGGAAGTGATCTGTGCTCTTTGGCCAGGTGCATTATAACTGCTGTACTAAAGTCAAGAAAAATGATGCTGATTAGTACAAGTGGTACAGTGAGGCATATTCTAAATTTCAGACTCACACTTGGTAGCACATGTTGCTATGATAATACACAGTACTACAGGTAATCATATTATGCATATACTGCATCTAAGGAAACCCCAGCAACTGTCAAATGATTGTTTTCTTAAACGTATACCATATGTGCTTAATTTATTGAGCACCTTTTGTTGAATGCACAGTTTGCTGCAGGTTGTGTAAGGAGAATGAAGCAATTTGGATTTTGGATGTAGGCATTTTTTTCCTTAATGCCAAAAATTTTGAAAGTTACAAAACTTTCAGCATTCAGGGCTAGGAGTGTGTGTTTGCATGTGTTTATTGGGTAGGGCTAGAGTGAGGATTAGGTATGGGGACAGATGGTTAGAGTGTATGTTCAAGTATTTGAGGGTTAGAGTAAGGTCGAAGTTAGGAGATAGATGTAGTGGTGTGTGTGTGTGTGTGTGTGTGTGTGTGTTGTGTAGTGGTGATGTTACAGAATGGGTTTTTCTAAGGTAAGGTATAGAGTTGGGTTAGGGGCATAGTTAGAGGTAGCCTGTATAAATAAGGAGGAGCAGAAGGTGAATCCAGCCTACTGCTATCTCCAACCCTACATCTTATCTTAGAAAAACCCTTCCCATAACAACACAATTACTCAGACAAATTATGTCTGAAGTTAGCATTAGAATTAATGGATCCCAAAACTGTTTTCCTTTTGCAATCTTTTATGCTTAGATATTTTAAGCATTTGATGGTTTGATTGAGCGAAGGTTTCAGTTCAAATTTTGTGATTTGATCTTTCAGTACTTTGATCAGTTACCATAGATCCCACGTAAGGTAGGGAAACAACCATCAAAACAAGTATGTTAGGCCTCATAACTACTACTACTACTATAACATAGCTTCTGAGACATACATTAGGTCTTTTACAGGCAATGTTGACTGAGACTTCATGATGCAGATCTGTTCATTATGCAGCTGACTTGCAATAAGCAGCATTACCGTCCAGTGCACCACAGAGAGGGACTTCCACAAGAGTGTTCAGTTCCAGGGACGCAACAAATATTAGAGGAAGTCATGCTGAAAAACTTGCATTGCACAGCTAGCAGTGCTTGTTCCTGATAGATGGCTGATACTGCTGGTGTTGTACAATAAAAATATGGAAGCCACATACACTGCCAACACACAGGCACTGGAAATGTCAGTGATGTGCCACATATACGCCACCTGCTGAATAACAAGTTACAGGGCTACCACCATTCTCTGTATTGACTGATGCAGCATGTTATAGTTCAGCTCACTAGGTCAGGCAGGTCTGGCTAGATAATGTATGAGAAGAGTGACATTTTTGAGAATGAGAAGACAAGCATTCTCATACAAGCAGCAAGCAAAAACAAAATGGTCTGGGAATACACACGTGGAATGCCTGTGGAAAGAAGCAGCTGGTGATGTCAGGGCAGTTGTTGGCTGCTCATTGACAAGGCATACCTGTCACACATATCCCACAAACATGTTATCGTATTAGAAAAAGTTACCGAGCTTGAGCATTAGCTAGCGAGACCACTGAAGGTGACCTGAGTCTGGCCCCACCTCTCACAACAGATGAAGAGTACTGTACTTGGTGGGGTAGTCATAAGTAAAACAGTAACTGGAGAGAGTTATGAAATAAGTGTTCCTTATGGTCCAGCTGTAAGGCTCACATTATATGAAAGTTATGTACTTACCAGAAATACAGATCTTTGATGGTTATTTCAAATCCTTCACTTGTAGAACTAAGATGCCAGGTCAGTCAACCTGGCTCATAAAACTTTCCCAAGTTACCCTAGACCCTCCACTTTTACCACAATGCTAAGATCCTGAGGACACAGCTCCTGATCTTTGAAGTCTGTAAGGATACAGCAACAGAAAATGAAACTGGGGAAAGCAGACAAAAGAAAAATAATATACAGCTTCCTTTAGACACAAAGGCTGAAAGAAGGGAGGGAATGGTAAAAGTTGTGAAACTGCCAACACAGTTCTGACACTGTGGTAAGTACGTAACTTTCATATCCTTTATTGGAAGTTTTATATTCTTCAGCTGTAGGACAGAGTCCCAGACTTATCTGATCATGGTTGAAACTACAGAACCTTGAAAAGGGCAGACTCCTGCACAGAACTCTCTTGTAAATTACTACCTGGTTAATGGGGTAATCCAAAGTGCAGAAGATAGACACTTAGCGACTATTGTCACAAGATCTTCAAAGTCACAAGCATTTACTCACATATGACAATAAAAGGCATATTAGCTCAGGCTATGCAAAGTTCTAATCTAAATCTAGAAAGTGACTTCCATGCTTCAATACCAGTTCTATAGCCATGTAAGACTGAAGCTGTATAGCACTTAACAACAAGCAGTTTAAAGAACAAGTAGACCAAGAATGCAGTCTCTCAAAATACTACAATAGCCACCCTAGCCAAAGACAATCACAAGGCATTTTTAGTTATGCTCTTAATCTCAAATATACAATGTAGCAATATGGTCAGCTGATTGTGAATGATGTTACCTACACCGAAGCTAAAGATATAGTTAACCTACTGGCCAATATATTCAGCTCTAAATTTATCCCCAAATACAAATAATAATGCAGGAAGCCAGGTGTTGAAACACGACCAACCGTTAATGTTAAAAATACTTTGATGAAGGAGATCCAAGATGGCTGCAACCCTATGAGCACTGTATCCACTTAGCTCCTACAGGGGAAAACAAAAATAACTAAATATCTAGGTACAGAGACAAGTTATTCAACTCAAAATACGACCATCGGATAGAGAAACGTCACCTCAAACTAGTACTAGATATATAAACACCACAACACTATTTCAAAAAGTAAGATTAATCCGGATCTGAGCAAGCACATGTGGCTGACTGATATTGCGAGGCCTATTGTACTTAACTACTCAATCCAACAAAGGAGAATAACTGACAAATATCTTCAGAAAAATAGAGCTGAGGACGCTGAAAATAAAAAAAAAAAAAACAAGAAAAGATGTCTAAGGAACCTGACAACATGAATGCACAAGTTACCAAAACCAAATTTTCTGCACTTGCTTCATCTGAGAAAGACACAGCAGCAAAGAGCCCTAGAACTGGGGAGCTACAGGAAACAAGTAAAACTATCACTAAAGCTAAACAATAGCAATCTATGACACTAGATGAGCTGAAAACAGCCCTACAACCAATTTAAACGGCCATTCAAAAATTCTCAGATAAACTGGAAACATTTGGGAGCTCTATTGCTCAGACAGCAAACAGGATGGAAATAACAGAGGCCAAGGTATTAGAAAACGAAATTAAAATTGACCAACTTCAAAAAGACTCTGATAGAAACACAAAATACATTCAAGAACTCCAACAAAAAAATATAGATCTAGAAACAAGATCCAGATGAAATAATATAATCATCAGAGGTATTCCAGAAAGCACTGAGCAAATTAAACTAATGCAACATATGCAGGAAATCCTGGGAATACTGCTACATAACATGCACACGGCAAAACAAATTAATATTGAATGAGACCATAGAGCACTCAGACCTGCACCAATATGGAAAAACCAACACAAGTTTATATAAAACTACTTAACTATCAAGATGTATCTACAATTCTGTCAGCTGTAAAGAAAGACATATAATGTGGAATGGCAATAAAAAAGAAAAGTGAGACAGTACTAAATTTAGATTCCAGGGAGTAACTGAAAGTCTGATAGGTGGCCTAAGGTGATGAGTCCCTTTCAGAAAGGCTTTACATAATCTGTGAGACATAATATTCGAGCCTTCGCATCCTAAATGAAAGTTGGATATTGCAGCCAATTGAACCCTTATAGAGGCAGCTGCCGCACCTTCGTGAAAAAGCGTAGTCAAGAACTCCAGAATACTATGAATAGGAGCGACATAGAGATCAATATCATGTTGAAAAGCCCAATAAACAAGCCGCTTCCATTTACTGTTGTACAGTTTCCTGGTGGAGACTTTGAGAAGAAACTAGAATATGTTGCACTGCGGAAGACAAATTATATGACCTGGCTAGGTTTGGAAGTGGAGCAGCCAAGCTGTCAGTTTGAGGGAGTGAAGAGAGGGGTAAAGAACTCCCGATGAGTGAGTCAGAAGGTCTGGCACTGGGTCCAGAACCCAAGGTTCTTCCACTTGATATTGCTGAAGGAAGGGGAACCATATCTGCAGAGGCCAAAACGGGGCTATCAGAACAACAGTCCTTCCCAAGCTTTTGGCTTTCTCTAAAAATCTGGGGATCAGAAGGGTTGGTTGAAAGGCATAAAGGAGACCTGAGGGCCAATCATGTACGAGCGAATCACTTGGGCTGTCCCCCGGTGGAGGATACAGGGCAAAGTAGCTTCTGCATTTGGCATTCATCGGGGATATAAAAAGGTCACAGCAAGGCTGGCCCCATCTATGGAATATCATTTCCGTCACTTGTTCTTTGAGGGACTACTCGTGGGGCAACAGAATGTATCTGCTCAGTTTGTCCGCTATCATGATGGATGTCCCAGGGATGTGCGTTGCTATCAGAAAGCGCCCGGTGGATACAGCCCACTGCCAAATTCTTAGGGCCGCTCGGCATAAGGGGTAAGATTTGGCTCCCCCCTGTTTGTTGATATACCAGACCACCGACATGTTGTCCGTCTGGATTGCAATCGTCTTCTAAGGTAGAGAGTCGTGAAAGTGCTGTAATGCTAGAAACACCTCTCTCAACTCTAGGACATTGATGTGCAAATGGGATTCCATCTCTGACCAAATACCTTGGACAGCCCCCCCCCAATCTATCAGGGAAGCGTCTGTGGTCACCGTGGCTGAGGGAGGGGGAAGTACAAATGGACGACCTACAGTTACATGGTGGCTATTCAACCACCAAAGAAGGTCCTTTTTGCAAGCATTTGTCAGTAGAATTTTGAATGACAGCTGTAGATAAGACCACTGGGTGAAAAGTAACCATTGGAGTGTTCTCATGTGCATCCATCTCAGAGAAACCGCTATGAGTGTAACTGCCATGGTACCTAATAGCTTCAGAACCTGGGAGGCCAGTATTCTTCTTTCCATTAGCAAGTGGGACACCTGCTTTCGTACACAGATTACTCTTGCTTGAGGCAACCTGACCAAGGCGGTGGTGGTGTCTAGATCTGCTCCTATAAAGGAAATATGCTGCAACGATAATAAAGCAGATTTTTCAAAATGTATGGTTATGCCTAACTGAGAGTACAGATTGATTGTGTAATCTCTGGAGAGGATCAAATGATGCCAGGTGGTGGTGGTTAGGAGCCAGTCATCCAGATACGGAAACACCTGGAATCCTACATGCCTCATGTGAGCCATAACCACTGCCATGCATTTGGTGAACACTCTGGGGGCTGTGGTGAGACCAAAGGGTAGTGCTCGGAATTGGTAGTGACTAGCCGCCAGCTGGAAATGCAAATGATCTCTGGATGGTCTGGCCATTTTGATGTGGTAGTATGCATCCTTGAGATCTATAGAACACATCCAATCGCCTGTTCCTAGAAATGGTAGTATCGATTGAAGCGTGACCATCTGGAACTTTTCCTTCTTGACAAAGGTGTTGAGTCTGCTGAGGTCTAAAATGGCCCTCCAGTCCCCCATTTTCTCTGGAACTAAAAAGAACTTGGAATAAGTTCCAGATCCTGTCTGGTCCGCCGGAACTGGCTGGATGACTTATTTTTTTCTAGCAGCTTGTGGATTTCTATGGCTGCTTGATGCTGCAGACTGGGTGGAACATCTGGGATTCTTGTTCGAATAGGAGGGGATTCTGAAAATGGAATGATGTAACCTCTGGTAACTATGCTTTATACCCAAGAATCTGTTGTAATTCCTAGCCAGGCGTCTGGGTACAAAGCCAAGTGACCCCTGACTGCCTCCAGAGTTGGACAATCGGGCCTCCTTTCAGGAGCGTTGATAGGGCTTGCCAAGGAACTGCTCCCTGTCACCCTGGTTCTGCGGACCCCCTCTGCTGCTCGGGCAGCGTCTTCCATTATTACCCCCTCCTCCGCCCCTGGACGGGGGTTCACTTTGTGTGTTTTGGAAAGCTCCTTAGGATTTCCAGAACCACATTTTTCCACCTCTCTGCCCTTTGGGATATGGTCTAGTAGGGGTGGAAAAATGAACTCCTACAGCAGATAGAGTCTTTCCCTCCTGCTCACACCTAGTGAGAATCTCCTTGACTTTGGGCCCAAACAGGGAAGAGCCATCAAATTGGGTGTTGACAAAGGAAGACCTGAAGGCTTCCGCAAAGGAGCATAAGCGCATCCAGGATTGTCACTGCAGAGCTATCGCTGAACCTGCTGCTCGGCTGACCCATCGGCTGCATAAGAAATAAGCCGCATGGACGAGTTCACAATAGAGTTAAGGGTGTTAAGCTGTGCCGTCACCTTCTCAGAGACAGCATCACCTGTGTTGCCCTTTAGAGTATCTCCAAGCTCTTTGAGGAGATCTCGTTGAAGACTGGTGAAGTGGGTTAAATAGTTAAGCAATCTCGTGGCAAATGTCGCAGAACTAAAGATGTGTTTCCCATATCTGTCCATCATTCTAGAGTCTCTATTAGGAGGATCGACAGAAGAAAAGGTTTCTGACATCTCTTTCTTGGTGGCTGCCGCCACCACCATGGCATCAACCAGAACTCCCTTTGTGAGAAAAGTCCTGTCTTGGGGGAAGGTGATAATGGAATCAGGAGACTCCCATGCCCTTCGAGCGACCAAATCGATTAGTTCGTCAAAGGGCGGAATAACCCAGGAGGTGGAAAGGTGAGACCCAAAGGCCTTCAGGAGCACCGACTCATCCTCAGTAGGGGTAAAGGACTGCCAATCACCCCTCTGCTTTAGTATTTCCAGGACCGTGGGGACCCTTCTGATTCCTCTAAGTTGGTGTCTGATTTCAAGGATTCCTGAGGGGAATCCAAATGCCTCAGCTTGCGCAATCTCTTTCTGAGGACCTCATCAGTGGGGGCATCTGGTGAAGTCTCAGTAGAGCAGGGATCACCCAATGGGGTTACCTGAGGCTCTGGGTCTCGACGCTTGGTAGGAACCTGCAGTGTAGAGGCAGAATGTAGCTCTTTAGGGGAGGAAGAGGAAAGATCCGAGGATGTGAGGGTCTTTGATGCCACGAGGAGAGTTATGTCTGCTAAGGCACCGGTGTCTTGACCCAAGGAATCCGCCAGTTCCGAGGAAGATGGCAATCTCCTCGGTGCCGAGGCCACTGGCTCTGAACTAGAGGACGGAGCCAAGGTCATCTGCGCCGAAGCCCCGAGAGGAAGAGTCAGAACCGATGCATCGGTTTGACCCCCCCCCGGAACCGACGGAGTGTCGGCTCCAAGATTCTTCAAACGGAACCAAAGAAAGCAAGGTCGACGGGGCCGAAGGCACTGGGACAGGCCTCGGCTCCGAGGGTTCCACAACTATCAGATCTTCTTCTTCTGGCTCTGAAGGCTTGGTTAGCCTCGGAGGAGGAGTAGTAACAGTCAATGGGATGGTTGCAGGCTTTGAAGTCAGTTGGGACGAAGCCAAGAGTAATTTGACCAATGCCGGGTTCTCTAAGAGCCTCTGCACCACACAGTCCACATCGATATCAGAAAGGGTCCCCGAAGAATGGGTCAAAGAAGCCGAAGAAGCCACCGAGCTAAGGATTGGAGACTTTAAAACCTCTGACACTGGCTCCAGCACTGGGGTTTGGCTCCGAGATATCAGCTTGGGTGCACGGCTCCGAAGACTGAGGAGCCGGCGACCGCGCCTTCACAGAGGTGCTCGGAACCAAGGACCTGGGTTCCAAGGACACCTTTGAAGACTTTGACCCCTTCGAAGACTTGGAGGGCTGGTCAGCCTTGTCCAATACTTCCTGAAAGTCTGGCTTCAACAGCCCTCTGTCAACCAACTTCCTTTGCCTCTCTAATAGAACCCTGCCGCTGAAGGAGTGGCAGATAGAGCAATCCTCTTGTAAATGTACTGACCCCAAGCAATACACACAAGAAACATGGTTATCCATAATGGACATTTTTTGCCCACAGCTACACCTCTTAAAACCTGATTTCTGTTTCTGATCAGACATAATAGCAAGAACCCCTATTATCAAATCCCTGATAAAGAGAAACACTAAAGGTACAGTAAGAACAAGTATACGGTACTAAATGCAATCCACAGAACAACAATATCTATCTATCTACAGAATCTAAATATCTATATAAAAAAATACACTATCTAAGAGTAAAGGGAATAGGGATAGAGCCCTGCCAACTAAGACGCAAAGGTAGCACACAACATTAAACTAAAGAAATGGCCAAAGGCCCAACAGTAACCGCTCCAAGTTCTAAGAAATATATAAACTCGCAATAGGCTATATGCCCCAAAAATAACGTAATAGCTATATATATATATATATATATATATATAAATATATATATATATATATATATATATATATATATAAATATATATATATATATATATATATATATATATATATATATTTATATATATATATATATATATATATATATATATATATATATGGATCTACCTGACAACATCGACAATTCAGAACACCGACAACGACTTCACCGACACCACATAATCGACAGTTCACAAACACGACACCTCATACACTCGACACATCATAACAACAAACAAAACAAATCCCCTGTCCAAAACCCACACACACAACACAAGCACACCAAAATCCTTACAAACCAACACTAAACCTTACATACACAACTATCTACAACCCTAACCGAAACCCTAACCCTAAGATCCAGATCCGTCACTATCGCACACTCACCTAACCCTAACTCACTTAACCCACCCCTAACCCAAAAAATATCACTACTGCACCCTTACCTAACCCGCGCCCTAACCCTAACTCACTTATCCCACCCCTATCCCTACAGACCGTCAACATCGCACACTTACCTTACTCACACCCTAACGTCCGTCACTACCGCATACTTACACATCCTTTCCCCATCTCAGTGTTCTCAGCGTTGGTATTTTCCTCCGTCGGTCTTCTGACTTGTCGATCTTCTAAGTCGTTGTCAGTGTTCTGACTTGTCGATGTTGTCAGGTAGATCCATATCTATCTATCTATCTATATATCTATATATATATCTATCTATATATCTATATCTATATCTATATATATATATATATATATATATATATATATATATATATATATATATATATATAAAACTATTCTAACTATGCAGAAACATTTTTCGAAAATTTTGTCCAAAGACAAGAAAAAAGGTTTACTGGCCCGAGCTTCTCTGAAGATCGTGTGATCAGTTGCGGCGGCAAACTAGATCTGAGGTTAGTCAGAGAGCATCCTAGGATAGGGATTGTGCCTCGATCTACTCAAACATCTTGAGCCTGGAAAGCGGCCGACTGGGAGCCGATGAATCGGCTCCGAACCCACGTGTAAGAACAAACGGCGAGATTGAACAACTTCACATCTCTACTTTACACAAGACCTCCCTTTATAAATAAAACAGGAAAGACAGAAGTTATCAGTTTTTTGTACTTACCTGATTCAAAAGAACATAAAATTCCGAATGAGGTATCCCAATGTGCTTGTTTTTCAGCATAATGGCACCATATTCTCAGCCTCTACAGTAAAAGAAGCCAAAACAGCATTTAAGCAGCAATAAACTATAAAACCCTACTTCAACAGCTTCCTGATAGTTTCCAGTTAGTAGTTTGACTGTTTTTGACTCATTCTTACCTAATTTTGGCTTAAAATCCTTTCCGAGCATTTTTTCAATTAAAATCATGGCCCTGTTGTATTTATAAGTGCAAACCATGCTCCCATGAGGGCCGTCTGACTTCTAAACTCTGTAAACACGTGAGATTTGAAGAAATAGGCACTTTTCCACCTAGTCTAATGTTGGTAACAGCAGATTGATGTCTATATCATCGAAAAAAGCACAAATAAATAAAAGAATAAGGACTACAGACTTTAGAGGGGTTCTTACTAAAGAAACACTTCCAAATAACAAGGAAATGGAACTAAGACTTTTACTTGATGCCATTAAGCTGCACGATGAGAACAACTGCAGATTCATCAGAAGATCCCAAAAGTAAAGCTGAGACACTAGAAGAGAATGAATTGCATACAGGACTTTTATAAGGACTCTAAACTGCTACCAAACTATAATTGACTTAACAAATGCAATAATTGTTCCACAATTTGCAAAGTGGGTGTCTTTTTTTTTTTTTTTTTATCTTCTCTTTTATAGGTTACTGCATTTAAGATCAGAAGCCTAAGGGAGATGCTTAAGCACAACGCATTACTTTAATTATCTGAGAAAGTGAGTACTACACATAGCATGCTTTCATAACGACGCATTAATTAACTTAGAAAGCAAAACAGCAAAAATATTATACATTAAACACACTAGTTTTCTTGAGGAAATTCTGCCTCTTTTAACAGGATGAAAGATACTATAGAGTAAATGTCATGATTTACTGCATAATTATTACATAAAGGTGTAATGTATACCAGATATATTTTAACCTATATAATGATAAATATGCGTAGCACCTAATCAAATGATATTTTGAAGGATACACTGGGATTTGACAGTCTCCACTTACACTGATTGTGAGCGTGAATTACTACTATGCTTACAGGATTAGCAAAGAATTCAAGTGTAAATATATATACGTCGATGACCTTATTTTCTTGTAAAGATATTTCCGAAATGATTCCTTAAATTCTGTTTATGCAACACACTGATTACTGACAGTTTACATGATTTGTTTAGAGTGTTTAAAACAATAGAAATGCATACATTGTTACCTTTATAGTAATAAGTGGACTATAGTCTGCTAGATTTGTCTTGGAAAGGGATAGGTTCCCTCTGTGATACCACATACCAACTTACCCTACAACAAAGGATATATGCTGTAGATATATGGCTTTAAATAACTATGACAATACCCTAGCTACACTACTTTATAGTCCAATGTCAACTAACAGCTACTCCATGTTTCTAGATCTCTTACCTACTATGACTAATTATTGTATTTTATTTATTATTTATTTTACAATTGTTGACCGGGCTAGTCTAACTGGATATATGTCAGTTTTCAGTAGAGGCCCAGGGAGATAAGCTCCGAGGAAACAAACAAAATCACATATACAAAAATTAATGTATACAATGAACATTGCAGGTGCAGTACAGAGAATAATCAAAGAGGTGATTCGTTCATAACATAGTGCAAAATATACAGATACAATTAGTACTATACAAAATGTAGTTGCAATACATCATAAAGAAAAAGATGGCAGCTGAATTCTACAATATATTAGTATACAAGTAGTCATAAAGAAAAAGTAGGAGCTGAAATTATACAACATATTAGTAAAAGTAGTCTCCTTAATGACTCGCCTTTTTTCTATATATTTATAACTCTGGTTGAGTTGGGAGATAGCTTGACAATACTACGAAAATGGACACGCATATGGACTCTTATAGATGTGATATTTTTAAACTGATTTACCATATTTTCAGACCATTTTATTCTAGGGATTTATTAGTTGCTTGGTTACTTATCTATCACTTTAATAAAAACTTCCTAGTTGTGATGTTAATCCTTTTCAGGCCTAGTAGTTATGTGAGTAGGCAGGGAGGAAGGGCAGGGAGGGATAATGTACTGCTTGCTGAAATTATAATACAAACTCATTTTTTATTAATACTAAAAAAATTAACTAAGCTTACACACTAACACTTGCAAAAGAATTAACCTTATACAATGTGGAACACTGATTCTTGGAACGTAAAGGGGATCCAGATGTCTAAAAAAAGGAAATTCTTTTTTCATTTAACTATAAAGTCAAAAGCAAATATAATCAAGATACAGAAGACTCATGCTGACTTGAACAGTGTAAACAGGAGTTAAGAAAAAAATGAACCAAACAATCGTGGCCATAGGGGACAAGTCAAATAGCAAAGGTGTTGCAATTATTGTCAAACAAACATTCCAAGACACTATTCTAGAACATGATACCGATCCGGAAGGCAGATGGTGCTACATAAAGATCAAATACCCAAATATTAATAAACCTATATTCTCCAAAATATTTATGCACCATGCATAAAACAACATGATTTCATAGTATCCATATATAAATTATCTAATTTTCCCAACCATTACTATATTGTAGGAGGAGATTGGAACACTGTTCAAAACCCTCTCCATAGATCAAACACTAGCACTTCATAAAACTCACAGGCAACTGATGCACTCAATGAGTTAAAAAGAGACTTTATACTCTTTGATCCACACAACATTCAGACAAAAAATAATCATTATGACAAATATACATTCTACTCTCAATGTCACAAAACTTGATCTAGACTGTATTTTTTCCTAATATCAAATATCATTCTGAATTTTGATATAGCACATAATAGATGCAAGATTCTTCTCAGATCATTCCAAAATTACACTCACTATTAGCTGGTTTGGAAAGACAGACAACAACACCAATCAGTTTAACTGGATCTTAAATCTCAATCTGTTAACTAAAGAGGAAACAATTCAAGAAGTAGAAATTATACTTAAAGATGACCTTACACAACCTGACTTTTCCCAAATGCCCTTTGATATCCAATGGGCCTCTGTGAAGGCTGTAATTAGAGGAATAATGATCAGTCTAGCATTATACTATAAGAAAAAACATGCAGCTAAAGAGACATCACTCAAAAACAAAATTACTGAACTTGAAAATAAATTACAAACAAATTATGACCAAGAAATAGAAAAACAAGTCTGCATCAGAAAGAATTATGCCTTTTAAATGCTAATAATCTCTCTTTTCAAGAAATAAAAACAGTAGCCAACTATGCTGAATGGGCACAAATGCCATTCAAATTCCTAGCCAACCTAATAAATCAAAGAAAACCTCTACAAATTATTCCAGAACTGATATACTAAGATAAACATTACCGCTCCAACCAGGACAAGGTCCAGCTATTTGAGAAATTGTACTTGCATGCATACACAGAACAATCCAACACTACAGTACATCAAGAAATGGAAATATTCTTGAAAACTAAATTTTCCAACACTCTCTCAAGATCAGAGAGAACACCTCTCATCTCCCATCACACTCCAAGTAGTAATTACAGTTATCAAAAATCTTAAGTCGACTAAATCCCTAGGACCAGATGGATTCAAAGCAGAATTTATAAAGCTTTTATTCTAACTACCTCTAAAATATTACTTAATCTTTTTAACTACCTTATAAATAATAATATTACTAATCAGCATCTAAATGCATCAAAAACAATATTTGTTCTTAAAGACAAAGCTGATCCTAAAAACCCGGGAAACTACAGACCCATATATTTAGTCAATGTGGACATAAAGATATTTGCCTCCATATTAGCCAATAGATTAAAACTGTGATAACTAGTACCATTTCACCCTATCAGTATGGTTTTATTCAACAAAGACAAACCTATGACACCACCATAACATTGGATGCTATGATTACCTTGTATAGTCAGAAAAACTTCCCACTTTTTGCTCTGGTAATAGACGTATCTAAGGCTTTCAACAGAATCAATCAAAAATTCCTATTTTCAATACTACCATACTTCAACATTCCGCCAGAGTTTATATCATTCATTAAAGTATTATACTCCCTACTACAGGTTAATAAAAGATTCTCTTCTAGAATAGATATTACAAATGGAAGTAGACCAGGATGCCCCCTGTCAACATAGCTCTTTAATTTGTATTTTGAACCACTATTTCTACTTATTACACAAAAAACTACCAGCAAATACCAAATTTATATAATACAAAGATTCCTTTTACAGCATTTGCAGATGACCTGAACCTATATTTTACAATACCGAGCTCTGATATAGAGAAAATCTTAACCTCTATAAGTGTTTACTCTAAATTCTCTAATTATAAAATAAACCCAGAAAAATCACTAATACTCCCTACCAATCTATCCTCCAAATTAACAATATCCCCTCTACCCACAAGAAATTAAATTTAAACACACTATGAAATACCACGGAATTACTTTCCATCAAGACTCATCATTGGTGTACCAAAGCAGTGTAACAACCCTATGGTCGACAATACAACATGACCTCCATAGATGAGAAAAAAATTTATTTATTTGGATTAGCCAGGGTTGCCGTTATCAAAATGAACATCCTACCCAGAATGTTATACTTATTCAATGCTACTGACATACCAGTACAAACAAATTTCTTTCATAAAATACACTCTTCTCTTTCCAAGTTTGTATGGTATCCTAAATCAGTCAGAGTTGAATATAAAAAACTGATTCTCCCTAAAGAAAAAGGAGGCTTAGAACTACCAGACTTTAAACTATACCATGACATAATAAGAGTCAACAGAGTCCTGGCAATATCTGAATATAATCCAAGCAAGAAAAGTATGGTCTTCTACTTGGACAGCTCTATATTATAACTATGTTAAATCATTAAACATAAATCCCCAAGCTCTCCCATTCTTGGACAAAAATAGCTTGAAGAACATGAAGTTACATAAAACAATTGGAGACAAAATTAAGGCACTGCAAAAACTTATTCATTCTTTGAATTTATATAATGCCTTTATTATAATGCAACCTCTACATATGAATCCTAATCTTAAGATTAATGATAAAATGTTAAACTTGAAACCATATCCCTTGCTAAGGGAGCAGATGGTGTTAGACCTTTATTCTTATAGAAATCAATCCCTCACAGAGTGGAGAACAAATCTGAACATTCCTAAACAATACCCAATTATGGTAAGACAAATCAGAGATGTGTGTGTCAGTATACTAAATAATCCTACAATCACACAGAGAGACATAAGTTTAATCAAAGCACTCTGGTCTCTTAACACTGAGAAAGAAAATGATATCCAGCTCATATCAACTCATTATGTCAATAAGGTACCAAGAAGAGATACTTTTCTCAAAATACTGACGAGGCATAGATCCACTAATTTCTAATGACCAAATGACTCAATCTATCCAAATTACAAAAAATATATTCCCTTCAGAAAACTGAGCTACACAAAGTTCATGATACTTAATAATGCGTACCTTACCTTATCCCAACACTAATAAACAAATTTAAACCTGGTTCACCCCCCTTATGTCCACATTGTGATAGCCATAATGCTGACCTACTTCATGTATTCTGGAGCTGTAAATACTTATACAAACTCTGGTGTTCACTTAAAGTCAGATCAAGTAAAATGGGATATGAGAAATCTACATTATCCTGGAAATTTGCCCTATTACATGTTTCCCCTGTTTAGCTAAAGAAACAACAATAAAGAATATTAATTACACTATTCACATGTATAAAATGTATTACACTGAACTGGAAAGACAGAACTCAGACGTCTTGGAATGGATTCAGACAAATAGCTATTGGATGCATAACAGTGCACAGATTTTTAATGCATACTCAAAAACAAAACAAACATTTTGTTGAATTTTGAAACTTGTTAATGGATCATATTCTGAGATAATAACCACTGATTCATACTAATGTCTAATTACTGAGAAATAAAATTGTATTTTTTCTCTACATTCTGTCCCTCACATCTCTCCCCCTCCATCATACACTTACAACCAATACAATTTTGGGCTACTTGTTATAATCCAGACTAATCTGATACTTCCCAAACAGGAATCATTACATACCACGTACATTTACAAAGTCATCATATTGGTTGTGTTTTACTGGCAAGCAGTACATATGTATATAGTTTATTGAATGGTTTAATTATTTTCTCAACTTTTTTGCTAATCATAGGTGATAACACTATCCTGTTACTCTTACATTTCTTTGTACTTAACATTGTTATCTAACTATATTTGTTTTCCTGTCTCATATGTTTGTTCTTGGTTCTGAACTCAATGGAAATGTCATTTAAGAAAAGTCAATAAAGAGATGCTTAATAAAGTACTTTAATGAAAAAATAAAAAATAAACAGTCAGATTGAGTGCTTTCATTCTGCTACAATCAGGAGTTCTTCAGGATAAAGAAAGGTACTTTGCATTCAGTTACATATCCTCTAATCAAATCACTGCTATTAATTAATTAGGTGGAAATGGAGGGAAACAAACTTAAAAACACACAGTTCTCAGAAAGTGCCTAAATATCAGTAATGATTATTTGTATTTGGTTTGTTTAAAGCTGCACTTCTTGGTTTGTGTTGTGTCTAAATTTATCCCTCTCTTCCTTCTGCCTGTCCCTTAAGAATTACCTGAAACTGTCTTACCTCCAGCTATCACACAAGACCAAGTCCTAAATGTGCTATCAAAAACTAAACATACTGCATCTATGGGTACTGACAATATCCCTGTATGCATCCTAAATATCATGATGCATGATTTAGCCACACCCCTAACAACACTGTTCAATTTCAGCCTCCATACAGATTTTGTACCAATTGAATGGAGAACAGCTACAGTCATTCCTCTGCATAAGGAAAACCCTTCCTCAGATTTAGGCAATTACAGACCAAAAATTATGACCAACCACATATGCAAAGCTATGGAAAAACTTATGGAACTAATCAGTCATGACACAAGGAAACTCTAAACACTGGACCCATCTTAATTTGGATTTGTCAAGGGTAGGGCATGCTTATTCATCCTGGTGGATTTTTTTATAAAGGTCACCAAAGCAATAAATGAAGACAGAATGGTACACAACAGATACCTCAACCTGGACAAAGCTTTTGACACAATTCTTCACTCAGGCATAGTAGAAAAGCTAAATGAACTAGAAATAAAAATATGACACCCACTGGACTGCGAACTGGCTCACAGGATGCAGGAAATCAAAGTAGGGGAAGTTACCTCCACAAAGAGATCAATCACCAGTGGAGTCTCCCAGGGTTCTGTGCTGGGGATGGTCCTGTTTGGCATCAACTTTTTTGAAGTAAAAGCCAATACCAAAGGGCTCTGGCTGACTAAGTTTGAGGATGACTGCAAGCTAAGAACGGTCATTGTATTGTCAAATAACATAGCCATCCTGCAGAAAGCTTTGCCCCAAAGAAATAACTGGTGCCAAAATAATGGACTGAAACAAAATGCCAAAAAATACATTATTGTATCCTTTGGGAAGTCATCTACCCCAGGAAAATACCACACTGACAATATGCCCCTAAGGGTTGACCCAGTTGTTTTGGATTTTGGAACTTGTGGACAGAGAACTAACATTTGACCAACATGTGTCCATTGCACAGCTGATAAACAAAGGGAATCTGTCTAGATCTAGGGATGTCATTGCCCCCTTTTATTAAGCTCTCATTAGACTTATTGCTGCTTTCGTGTTGGTACAAGAATAAACAAGTCTTTGTGAGTTCTGTTTAAGCAGCTTTATTCTATACAAACACATCACTATAGAGGCTTACTGACTGTGACTTAAGTAACTTGTATACAACCTAACTACTGCGATCATAGATACTTACTCTCTTGCTGCTGCTCCAAAATGGGACTAGGGATTGCACGTGTCTGGAATTTATGCATGCATGTACAGCCTCGCATGCTTCTTAAAGACATAACACACACACACATTACACTCTGATCTACATACTCCCTCTTTGAGAACTAGATCATGCAATTTGTCATGAGATTATTTAGCATGCAGAAATCACAGATAATCTAAAGAAGACATGCATTATATAATAATAAGTATATACACACACACACACACACACATATATATATATATATACATACATATATATATATATATATATATATATATATATATATATATATATATAAATGGGTCTACTGCTTTACATCGAAAATAGACTTCTTCGAAATAGAGCAGTAGACCCTACACTTCAGCCAAAGTCCACTTAAATGAAAGTACACTTTCGCTGAAGTCTAGTTCCCCGGGCTACCCAAAAAAAAAACAAAAAAAAAACACTAAAACATGTGCCCCCCACACCCCCCTACTTAAATATACCAACTCCAAGATCGCACTACAGCGGGGAAAAGGGAATATTCACATTCCGTGCTGTAGTGTGAGAGCCAAAGTGGGGTTCGAGGAAGTGAAACTTACAACATATTGACAGATCCCATATATATGTATATGTGTGTGTGTATATATATATATATATATATATATATATATATAGGTAGGTACTAGGCTATCGGCCCTAGGGCCTATAGAAGTGATCCCCGGGGAGAATTTCCTATTTCCCATCCAATCATCAAGATTTTTCTTGAAGAGTGCTAATGAGGAGCTTTGTTTGATATAGATAGGTAGTTTATTCCAGAGTATGGGAAGTCTCTGGGACACGAATCTATCCCTCCGGCATGTTCTGTTTATTGTGGTGACAAGGTTTAGGTCCCTAGAGTGTGTAGCTCAGAGGGATTGAGATTTCTTTAAGTGGAGCATGTCCAATAGCTCTGGGTTTGACATAGCTTTGTATGTTAGGCAGAGATAACCTCTGAGTAGGCGAAATGCAACAGAGTAAAGCTGGAGTTTTTTGAGACTGTCTACGTAGGGCATCTGTTTGAGGCCGGTAATCCTCTTTGTGAGGTATTTCTGCGGCCTTTCCAGTTGTAGATGTCTCGTGAGGTACATACCAAAAGGGGCATTGTACTCTATAATGGGTCTAATGAGTGATGAGTAGAGGGGAACAATGACCTCTTTTTTTCTGGATGAGAAACCTTTTGTAATGAGGTGTGCCACGTAGAAGGATTTCTTTACTACTGTGGCGATGTGATTATCAAAGGAGAGACTACTGTCCACCTGTGTCCCAAGGTCTCTTATCACACTTTCGGTGTTAAGTATACTACTGCCTGTGTTGTAGTTCATGGGTACAGACTTTTTACCAAAGGGAATGACAATGCACTTTTTGGCATTGAGCTTGAGGCCATGGTTTTGACACCAGGTGTCTGTCTGAGTGAGGCCCTTTTGTAGGATGTCCACATCATTAGGAGTTTTGATCATGGCTCCTAGTTTGCAGTCATCTGCGAACTTTGTTAGCCAAAGACCTTCTGTGTTAGCCTGTACTTCAGAGAAGTAGATACCAAACAGGAGAGGACCCAGGACTGAACCCTGTGGTACTCCACTTGTCACTGATCTGAAGTCCGATTTGGAGTCTGCTACTTTCACAGTGTGCGTTCTGTCAGTGAGCCAGTTGGCAACTCATCTTGTGACATAGGGATTTATACCTAGTTTAGTGAGTTTATCTATAATTCCAGAGTGGGGGATGGTGTTGAAAGCCTTGGCAAGATCTAGATAGGCTGTGTGAACCACCTTACCCTCGTCTACGGCTTTGGTGACCGCTTCAAAGAAGTCTGTCAGGTTTAGGAGACATGATCTGCCTTTTACAAACCCGAACTTGGTGGGGTCCAGAGTTTGGAGATTACCAATGTCTTTGTTTATAAGTTCCATGATGATACGTTCCATGGCCTTGCAGACCAGGGTTGTCAGGCTAATAGGGCAGTAGTTCCTGGGGTCTGTGGTGGCTCCCCCCTTGTGGAGTGGGATAACTGTGTCTGTGCGCTATTCAGTGGGCGCAAAGCCTAAGGTGAGGCTATGATTGAACATGGTACTTAGGTGGGGTGCCAGTTCATTTTGTAGTTCATGTAGAACACAGCCTGGGATGTTGTCTGGTCCCATGGATGCTGTGTTCTTAGCTTTGGAGAGTTTGGTTTTTACCTGTGCAGCCGTGATTACAGGAACTTTGCATTCTTCCGGTATAGAGATGGGCCCTTTAGGCACACTTAAGGACTTCACTTGCAGAATTTATTCCAAATGGCATCCTTAGGAATCTGTATCTGCAAAACAGAGTAGCAAAAGTAGTTAGAAATGAGGATTTGCAATCAAGCATCACTTGCCAAAATTAACTCTGCATTCATAACAGAAAATACAGTGGCATTCAGTATTAGAGCTGCAATTTTAACTATGCACATTGGATAATACAGCCATTTTAATGCTTTGTTCAAATCTCTAAGATTAGTGCATATTCTGATTTCATCTGAACCTTTCTTATGACTGGCTACCATGGGTGACACCCATTCAGTTGGTTCTGTGACTGGACAAATCAAACCTTGCTATGCCATCTTCTCCAACTGAGTTTTAACTTTATTTTGCATTGCTATCGGAACTCTTCTTGCTGGTCTGACTACTGGAGTGATCTCAGGATCTAACTTCATAGAATACACAACTAGAAGTTTGCTCAATTTGTCATCGAAAACATCACTAAACTCTAAGAAAATTGCTTCGGAAAAACTTGAACTTGGAACTGCACTCACATGATGAACTTCTTTACCAAAATAATGCAGATTCATTATCAAACTATCTTTGAGACCCAGTAAAGACTGCACTGGTTGTCAAACTACATAGAATAGTAACTTGTCACAGTTCTCAGCCAAATAGCATGAAAGTATTACTGAACCTTCAGTTAGAATTTCTTCACCTCCATAAGCAACAAGTCTCGCACTGATGGTCACATTGAGTTGTTCATTAGTTCTCACTTTTGCAAATGTGTCCGCTGATATAACATTACACTTTGACCCAGTGTCTACTTTGAGCTCTGTGGATTTTCCATTGATCCGAACCATACAAAACACTTCACTCCTTGTTAATAAGTTTACTGTATCAACTCTTTCTCCAAGTACTGATACACCATCCACATAGAAAGCTAACTGTTTCAGCTCCACTTGATCAACTTGCTTTTTTGTGCGACCTTTCTTTACAACTGAGTGAGGCTTACTTGATTTGCAAAACTTTTGGAAATGATTCCATTTTTTTACACTTGTGGCATTGCTGACCATATGCTAAACACTTTTCTCTTTTAGACTCATGATTTGCACCACAATTACAACAGCTAACAATAAAGCTAGAGTTGAGTTTTGCAGACTCATGTTTGTGTTGCACTGAGCTGGCTGTGGAGCTTGCACTTTTTCTGGGAAGCTTTGTACCTTCTTTGGAAACCCTGTGGCTGCCCCTTGTTTAGGCCTGTTTCTGCTTGCCATGTGTTGCATACTATATCTATGTTTTCTCCGGAGCACACTGAAACCATGCTGTTGTCACTTTCAAGCATGTTCGTATGTCTTTCTGTCACCTCATGGATCTGTCAAATCTCTATTGCTTTGCTTAATGTCAAATCACTGTCACAAAGTAAAATCTTTCTCACTGCAGCACTATTAATACTACACATAAGTCTGTCCTCTATCAACTCATCTTTCAAATCACCAAACCAACACGTTTTAGCTGTATTTTTCAAGTCAGTTATATAAGCTGCAAATATTTCCCCTGGTTTCTGATTTCTTGTGTGAAACAAATGCCTCTCTAATGTAATGTTCGGCTTGGGGTTGTACAGTTCTGTAAACTTACGCTTCAAACACTCGGGGTCTTCCCTTAATTCAGCCTGCACAACAATATGGTAGTCTCCACCTTCACCTTCATACACTGCTGGTGCTTATACAAATGAACGTTGTCTTTCTATGGCCTCATATCCTGACATATTTAGCAAACTGAATGCCTTGGCGAGTGCCTCTTTATCTGCATAAGCTGCTTGTATGAAAATATACTCTTATTCATAGGTAGCCCTAGGGCCTATATAAGCTTAGCCAAAAAGGTGCCCTGGCTTTCGTCACCTAAAAAAATTATTTTCCTGTGCCCCTGTCAGGCAGAGACACAGAGGTGTTCCCTGGAGTGAACTTCCCACTTCCCATCCAGTCATCAAGATGTTTCTTGAAGACTGCTAATGAGGAGCTTTGTTTGATATAGATGTGTAGTTTGTTCCAGAGTATGGGAAGTCTCTGGGACAGGAATCTATCCCACCAGCATGTTCTGTTTATTGTGGTGACAAGGTTTAGGTCCCTAGAGCGTGTAGCTCGGAGGGATTGAGGTTTCTTTAAGTGGAGCATGTCCAACAGCTCTGGGTTTGACATAGGTTTATATGTTAGGCAGAGATCGCCTCCAAGTAGGCGATATGCAATGGAGTAAAGGTGGAGTTTTTTGAGATGGTCTGCGTAGGGCATCTGTGTGAGGCTGGTAATCCTCTTTGTGAGGTATTTCTGTGGCCTTTCCAGTTGTTGTAGATATCTTGTGAGGTACATACCAAAAGGGGCGTTGTACTATATAATGGGTCTAATGAGTGACGAGTAGAGGGGAGCAATGACCTCTTTTTTCCTGGATGAGAAACTTTTTGTGATGGTGTGCCACGTAAAAGGATTTTCTGACTACTGTGGTGATGTGATTATCAAAGGAGAGATTACTGTCCACCGGTGTCCCAAGGTCTCTTATCACACTTTTGTTGTTAAGTAGACTACCACCTATGTGGTAGCTCATGGGTGCAGAATTTTTACCAGAGGGGATGACAATGCACTTTTTGGCATTGAGCTTGAGGCCATGGCTTTGACACCAAGCATCTGTCTTAGTGAGGCCCTTTTGTAGGATGTCCACATTGTTAGGAGTTTCAATTATGGCTCCTAGTTTGCAAACTTCATTAGCCAAAGACCTGTGTTAGCCTGCACTTCAGAAAAGTAGATACCAAACAGGAAAGGACCCAGGACTGAACCCTGTGGTACTCCACTTGTCACTGGTCTGAAGTCGGATTTGGAATCTGCTACTTTCACAGTGTGGGTTCTGTCAGTGAGCCAGTTGGCAACCCATCTTGCGACATAGGCATTTATACCTAGTTTAGTGTGTTTATCGATAATTCCAGAGTGGGGGATGGTGTCAAAAGCCTTGGCGAGATCTAGATAGACTGTGTGAACCACCTTACCCTCATCTACGGCTTTGGTGACTGCTTCAAAGAAGTCTATCAGGTTTAGGAGACATAATCTGCCTTTTACAAACCCAAACTGGGTGGGGTCCAGAGTTTGGAGATTACTAATGTCATTAAGTTCCATGATGATATGTTCCATGGCCTTGCAGACCAGGCTCGTTAGGCTAATGGTGCGGTAGTTCCCGGGGTCCGTGGTGGCTCCCCCTTTGTGGAGAGGGATAACCATCGCTGTGCACCATTCAGTGGGCACAAAGCATGAGGTGAGGCTATGATTGAACATAGTGCTTAGGTGGGGTGCCAGTTCATTCTGTAGTTCGTGTAGAACCCAGCCTGGGATGTTGTCAGGTACCATGGATGCTGTGTTCTTGGCTTTGAAGAGTGTGGATTTTACCTGTGCAGCTGTGATTACAGGAAATTTGCATTCTTCCAGTATTGAGATGGGCCCTTTAGGGGGTGAGAGGGGGGGCTAAAGTTAGCACTGAACCTGTCTGCCAGGATGTTGGCAGTATCAATTGCCATTGTGCTGTAACTCAGAGCAGATCTGAGTGTTGCCATTGAGATTCTTGACCTAGCTATAGAATGCTTTGTGGTTGTCTTTAGAATCAGTGGAAATTTTGTTTTCGTAGCTAGATGTGGAGGATTTTATAAGGGATCTCAGCTTCTTACTGAGGCTGACCAGGGAGTTCCTCCAATCTTTACTCTTTTTTGCAACACTTTCTTTCTTCTGTTGTAGAGTTTGTTTATGGCAGGGGACCACCAGACTGGCTTCCTTTTTTTGGAAGATAGCATCTTGGTTCTGTTTGGGATAGCACAATCCATGCAGTTGCGTAAGTGCTTATAAAGTGCATTTGTGTAGGATTCAGCAGTCGTACCGCTTATTGTCCATCTGCATAGGTGTCGTGAAGTTTGCCACTTCTGTCTTAAGATGCGTGAAGTTGGCTTTGGAAAAACTTTTTACGGTGGTTTCCCTAATGGGTGTGGGGGCAGGATGTGGATGTCTAGGGTGATTAGCTTATGGTCGGATCTGACTAACAAGGAATTGACTTCTGGTGTGGAACACCGGTCGCCCATGTTGGTAATGACCAGGTCTAGGATATTGCTGCCCCTGGTGGGGGTGTGGATAAGTTGATCCAAGGTGTTGGAATTTATGAATTCCAGAAAACGTTGAGCAAAAGAGTTGGTACTTGAGTAGTTTTCCCAGTTAATGGTGGGGTAGTTGAAATCAGCCATTATTAGGGTGTTGGGTTGTACCTAATATTTTCCAGTGTATCAAGAAATGAGGAGTGGGAATCCTGGGGTATGGTGGGGGATCTGTAGCAAGTTACAATCTGGATTGCGGTATTGCCCAGAGTTAGTTGCACTTGGATAATCTCGAAAGCATTATGCTGAGCAATTGGCCTGGAGGTGTGGATATCTTTAATGAATGTGGACACGCCTCCGCCTTTAGTGTTTTGGTCCAGGTTAGGTGGCCGAAAGGTGTGGTATGAATTATAGCCTGGTAATGCAGGGGTGCTCTCTGAAGCCTTGAACCAGGTCTCTGTCACTGCACAGATGTAGATGTTCTCCATTTTAAGGAGTGCCTCGAGTGAATGTATTTTGCGGTTTAGAATTCTAGACTTGAGTAGCATTACCCTCAAATTTTGCTTGCTTGTACCTGTTACGGTGGTGAGTTTGTCATTTGGACCTTGCCTAAAAAAGGCACTATAGAGGGTGGCAAGAGCCTTAGCCAGTATCCAGAATCCCAAGGGCAACAGGTGCAGGCCATCTCTGGCAAAGCATTGTGGTCTGTTGATCATGTCACCCCAGGCAGACAGATACTGGATCCGCTTAGAATGACACCAGAAGCTTAGCCAATTGTTGAAGTCAATCATTTTGTCCTTGTACTGTGGTATCATTCTGGGTGATGGCAGGATGCTACTTAGGGATAGGGTCATACCTGCCTGGGCTACAAGATCGGAGAGCTCCTCCAAATCTCTTTTCACGTAGTCCAGGGAGATATGTCTCAGCTCATTCACACCAACATGGACAATGACAGAGTCATATTTGTACTTGTGGAGTGACCTGAGTGCGTGCGTTATGTGGTGGATCCTGGCACCCAACAGGCAGCTGACAGCAACTTTCTCCTTGTTTAGCCTGGTGAGTGGAACATCAGTTTGCCTGAATATAGTCACCTATGACTAGAGTGTTGGGTACGTTGTTATGTCTTATGGGCTGTGGTTGAGTGGCACACTGAGTTCGTGGGCTATGTGTCATTTGGGTTGTGTTGGGGGGTGGAGGTTGCTTGCATTTCTGCTTTGGAGGTCTCTGTTGCTTGAGCAGATTTTTATTGAGAGCCTCCGTGAATGTAGGTATGTGTTTTGTGTTTCTATGTGTCGGTTTTGGTGGTGTAGGTTTTGAGGGACTATGTGATGAGTGTGGTGTGGTGCAAGTGTTTACCTTCTCCTCTTGACTGTCTAGTCCAGTCTTGGGTGAAGAGAGCTTTGCTTCCAGTTTGGCTATATAAGTGCATCTCTCACAGGTTGTAGTGTTGGGTGTTACGAGGAGAGGGTTGTCTGTGTACATGAGGCATTGCCCCAAGATGCCCAGATTCATCAGGTAGACAGGAGAAAACACTGGGAGCTGACCCTTCGACATGCCTGGATAGGTGCTTATTTATTAAGTACAAAAAACTGTTTTCCTCTAGACAAGTGAGGAAAGTTGAGTGCTGTAGTAATTTGCAGCTTATTTAGTGCTTACGAGTTCTGAACAAGTGCTGAGCTCAAAGAAACAGATTTGAGTGCTAAAAACTAAAAAAAAAAAATGACTAGTTCTAAGGGAAAATTTGAAGAGAAGATTTTATGGCGCCGGGAATATTTTAACCCTAGCTAAGCGGCGATGCAGTGTATTTTTTTTTAATATAACAGTAGCAAATGAGCAAACTGATTTAAACAAATTAACCAATAAAAAGCTAAAAACTGAGTCCTGTTCCAGCAGTGTTCGATCAGACAAGTTCTAACTGCTCACTCCTGGCACTAGGGTGCAGGGGAACCTTCTCCAAAAAAAGCTTGTCTGGATTAGTGCTCAAGTTATACAACCAAAGCTAGATTCAGCAGGTCTGAATTTAGTCTATGCTACAGCAAACAAGGCGTACCAATTTCAGAAAGAAACAATTCAAATAAGCAGCACAGTAAGCCTTTAACCAGAAGCTCCCAGCTCAGAAGGGCAGAATCTACCCTCTCCTCCCACAATAGTGCACACCACACCTTCTTAATGTTGCCAGAAGCCCAAGTTCTTAAAACAGAACTAATACACTTTTAGAATAACTCTTGTTCAAATATTCTCCAGTTCTCTGCAATATTCTGATCGAATACAAGTGGTTGAGGGTTTTGAAATCCATCTGCCATATTAACACATACTAGTGAAGGGTCTTGGAAATATGCACGAATACACACACACACACACACACACACACACACACACACACACACACACACACACGTACGTGCATAAGTAATTGGCATAAACACAATTTGTTCAATGCTTTTGTGCTCTGTACTAATACTTTCTCTCTCTAAGCTTATCAGAATAGTGCGAGTGAACAACCTCGTAGTACTTTCAAATAACTGGATTTTGCAAAACAAACATCGGGCTTTTCGATGCTTTATTGCACTTTGCAAAATAGCTTTTCAGATTTCTAGATGCTTTACTGTACTTTGTGAAATAGCTTTTCAAATGTCTCTACACTTTACTGTGCTTTGCAAAATTGCTTTTTAGATTTCTCGATGCTTTGCTGTACTTTGCAAAATAGCTTTTTTAGATTTCTCGATGCTTTACTGTACTTTCCGAAATAGCTTTTTAGATTTCTTGATGCTTTAAAGTTCTTTGTGAAATAACTTTTTAGGGCTATCAGTGCTTTACGAAACTTTGCGGAATAGCATTTCAAACTTTTCGATGCCTTACGGAGCTTTGCGGAATCATTTCTTGGACTTTTCAATGCTTTATGAAATCTTGATTAGTAAAGGTAGAAATGCTAAAGTCATTTACCATCACTCAGTATGCTTGCAGAATTGGTAAAGGCAAAAATGCTAAAGAAATCGCTTGGAACTTTATCGATAAAGGCAGGAATGCTACAGTTATACTTTATAACTTGTCAAAGTCATCACTTTAAAAAACATTCGAGAACTTTATGATGCAACTGAGCGGTTCATGAGCACTGTAATACTCTTGTAATCTTTTGTAAGAAACACCTTTTATTTATGCAAGAAACATATCAAGCAACTGTACAATGCGAATAAATCAAACTTCTGTTACCCAAATTCAGTATCTTTTTTTGAGGTATTTGCACTTTGCAAATGACTACATGCCATACACTGAAATGTTAACTCTTTGCAGTACAAGAAGCACTCTGTAATGGTGGCACTCTGCAAATAGACACACCCAGCACAAGATCTTTTCTTCAAATGACCATGCTTTGACAGGATTACACAAAATATTTGTACTTTGAGCACAGTGAACTCTTTGAAATACTTGCACTGTAATAAGCACACACTGAGATACTTCAAATAACTTTAATTACACCCTTGATACAATACAAAGTTGTAGTTATGCCAAAAAATAGCACTTTGCCCAAACACAAGCAGTCGCCTTGCTTTATTTTTGCTTACTGTGCCCTTTTCTCTTTTCTTATTATATTCCTTTTGCTTGTTTAAGCCCTTTTTATGCCCAGCATACTTTTCTTGTGCTCGTTTTACTCTAAACATGTCCAATTCTGCCTTAAACACACCTGTTCTGCCTTAAACATGCTCGTTTGGCCTTAAACATGCTTGTTTTATACTTTAAAGTCAATCATTTTGTCAAATAGTTTTATCTTAAACATTTTCTTTAGTTGTCAAACTTTTTTTTGTACCTTCCGCTTGCCTGATAATGCGGTTTGTGTCCTTGTAATGCCCTTTCTTACCTCTTTTCACATTGAGTAAATAATTCATATTATTTTTCATTGCCTTTGATTCTTTCTGGTTGTGCTTGTACTGTTTTCTCTCAGTTTTGCTGTCATCTTTACATCTCATGCTCCAAATGTTCTTCTCTTTTTCATCCCACTTCTGACACCATGTCACTTTTGTGCTGGTACACGAATAAAGAAGTCTTTTTGGGTTCTGTTTAAGCAGCTTTATTCTATACAAACACATCACTATAGAGGCTTATTGACTATGACTTAAGTAACTTATATACAAGTTAACTACTGCGTTCATACATGCTCACTCTATGGCTACTTCTACAAAATGGCACAAGGGATTGCACATGTCTGGAATTTATACATGCATACACAGCCTTGCATGCTTTTTAAAGACATAGCACATACATGTTACACTATGAGCTACACTAATCATTGAATATAATGCCCCCTTTGGATGTATCTGTCCAACACAGTGAACAGCTAGAATGCCTACAGAGATACCTTACCAAAAGGATACAAGGCCTAACAACATGTCCTACATGGAATGACTCCAAGCCCTGTCACTGTACTTGGTACCGTACAGATTGCTAAGAGGTGACCTGTGTCTGGCATAGAAGGCATCCTTCGACCCAATACTGATGAACTTACTGCACATCGGCAAGTCAAACAGCATCATAAACATTCAATCTAAGGATCTAAATATTTTCTGCAACATGAACAGAATGATTTGGAGGGACAGGTATATCTTGCAGACAATACCACTGCTCTGGAACGCATAAAACAAAATTTATCACTGCCCATATTCAAGAGCAACATGGATCTATGAATGGAAAAAAATTATCGCAGAACTGTCTCAGTGCTACTGATGGAGAGAGGCAGCTTCTAAATGCTTTATGCTTGCATGGGTTCCCGCAAATTATCTATGGTATGATCCCAGTTAGACTCATTAGGGGTAAGATATAATTATCAGTTATGGGATAGGTAAGGGCCAGTCTATAACCTAATGGGATAGGTTATTTCAAGTACAAAAATGGAAATTAGCTAGGCTTAAAATGGCTCAGAAGGGCAGCTAGCCTAGTACTTAACTATGAACTTATGACCCTATAAAAGGAGCGCGAAAGTTCTGAGGAATTCTTAGATGGCTACAGCCAAGGACACTACAATAGAGACAAACACCACTGGTAATTAAATATCATGGATATAGCACCTGAAAGTGACATGCAGATGCTTATTCAACTAACAGCTGTCAGGAGGGAGAAGCTAGACAGTGGGTTGAAATTAAATAGATTTATAAAGGGGGGAAAAGTTTTCAGATTTTAGAGGAGGAAATGTAACCTGGATCAGTCAGGGGAGTTGTGCGGATATATGTTGTACAGAGACATTCATCACAATAAGGTGTGTCATCAGAAAAAACAAAATAGTATTTGTCAACCACAGCATACATACCACAGATAGATTCAACCTCAAGACAGTCAGAAAACAGAAGGTAGATCATAAAGGAAAAAGATTAGCCTAAAAAAAACAGCAATTTGAGACCTTCCAAGGGAAAGTAGCATGCTAGAAATATGGATGAAGTGACTATAAAAAGTGTTTATGGTGCCATACAATTCTGTACTCATGTGATAAAGGACAAGGTTGTAGGAACAAAAAGCACTGAAAGACTGACATGGGTCTACAGTTCAAATAAAATTACCCAACAGTGGGCATAAATGTTATTCGGGCAAGGGGATCTCTGCTTGCAGGACTGATGGTGATACCTGAAGCAGATGCAGGTGCACGTGTAGGTCAACAAGTATATCTAACAATTGAATAGACAGAGAAATAGTTTCTCCCTGAAAAGCTTACAGTCAAGACAGACAGGAATAAAAAGGCCGTAACTCACAAGGCTCTGAATGAAATGTCATAACAAAAGTATGTCAGAATAGAAGGATGTCAAACAATTGATTTGGCCAGGGTGAGTTCTTACTAGAAAATCAGAGAACTGGGATATTATGCCTGAGAAGCTCATGGAATAGGAGATATATGAAGGTGGCTGAATGTCTCCTGCAGCACACTTGTGTATACCACCTTTATAGAAATGCCCTGAGGAAAGACAGGAGGACAGTCCACTAGGGAGATATAATTACAAGACTACAGAAATGATCAAGGAATACTAACAGGAGGGACTCCAGATTAAGAAAGCAAATTAGATGAAAACCTTTGTAGACATTTTTGCTGTGCCCCCCACTTAAATATACAAACTCTGAGATTGCACCACAGTGGAGGAAATAACAAATCCCCGAAAACAGCCAACCAATTTTTTTCCCTGGGAAAAAAAATTGATGTGCCGTGGCTTCTCTATTTTTGCATTTTGGACTTTTGTGTTCAATATTACATCATTCGAACTTATACAAGTTCGACGATGTAATATAGATCTGGTCATAAGACCCCCCCCCCCCCCCCATGGAAGCACAGATGAACCAAACCCCCAGGGACACACACAGGTTCCACGACCAACCCCAGTGAAAAAAAATGGAGTAAGTCAGGGAGGGCTGGAGCATAGCTGTTAGACTTGGCATGGACATTGAGTACTGGTGTTTGGGCCAGTAAATATGAGGTCCAAGGGGACCAATAAAAAGTGGAGCATAATACCACATGAAAAAGACGCAGAAGTCATCTGCAGTTGATTCTAAATAGAATACATTAATTACTGTGGGTAGGTCACAAGTGTGGATCAGGAAATTAAGGAGTTGTCCTGCACAGCTGCTAAGCTGAAGCAGAAAGGAAAAGAAGGAAGATGACAAGCATGAGAGGTCATGCCAGCTTCACTGCTAGAGATGCCAGGTACCAGTAAATCAACACATCTAAAAGGACTAGAAAGTAAAATGGGAAAACGGGCGTTAAGAGTATGAGGGGTACAAATACAAGGATAGACAAGAAATAAATACCTATCCTCTATCTAAGGCCAGCAAGGGAGAAATACCTGTAGGTCCATGAATACTCACCATACACTGCTGTCAGAGAAAGGTGTTATAATGGCACAGATAAAAAAGAAACCCAGAGCTATGACGAAAACCTGTTCAAAAATATTTGTCATGAGTCAACAGGGCAGTTGGGGATCAAGAGTTGTCAACTGAAGAGTAAAAGAAAAATAACTGAAAATAAGGAAAGAGAGAGACCCAACAGTGTGATGCCCAGTGTTTATAAACCTCTGGTAGAATGGGACACGAATGAAGAAAATGAAATCCATGGCAAGAGAAAGAAACCATGCAGCAGTACCTCTCAAACTCTTAGTGCAGGAAATCTGGATAAAGCCAAAAATAACAGGGGGACAAAGGCCCAAAACCAGGGACAGATTTTAAATATTGCCTTTATAAAGTTAGAAAGCTGCTAGAATAACAGGTTTTGCTTTAGCATGCCATTTTCTGAAGGATTAAAAGTCTGAAACTCAAATGTCTGCCATTATTTAGTAACTTCAGTCCTCAAAGATTTGCCAGAAAACCACAAATTGTATGAGGAAGAGACCAAAAATAGGAGACAAAAATCTGGACATTCTGCGAAAATATGAACAGTTGACAGGTATGCATGCAGCACACTGAACAAAAGAAACAACAGATGAGATGAAGGGAGAAAGCCCAGTTAGACTCAAGAATATTAAGATCAACAGAAGAGTAAAGGTCATGACTGACCCCAAAGAATACAGATAGAATTAAGGTTGATGTGTAGCTGCCAGCATCTATCACAATGGAAGTCTGTTAACCCTAAGAGGGCATTGAGGTTAAGAAAGTAGAGAGTCAAACACACTTGGTGGATGTTTCACATTAAGTACTTGAAAGAGGTAATTCTATGAGGAAAAAAGTCAAAACATCAAATGTTAGTGTAGTAGAAGAAAGAACTGTAACCAGTTCCAACAACAGCATAAAAATCTACAGCAGGTAAGAAAACTCCAAACTGTAGAGAAAAAAAGTAGAGTTCCTAAGTCATTAACATCTCTGTGGTGGGGAATGTCACACCCCTAGCAGCCTGTATACAGCTTGTATCCTTATGCTTTTTAAGTTAATTTTTCAGAAAATGCTCAAGATAGATAAATGTAAATATTTTGTTAAAAGAAAAGGGTATTACAATTGCACAAATAGCAATGGTATCAGTAAGTATTCTTTACAGTGATAATAGTGAGTACATTCACAGTCTTTCCATAAATACGACATTATATTATAATGTACACACACTCCAAATTATATTTTTTGCTAAATTTTTACAAATTCTCATATCTTGGAAATTGTACAACCTAGACATATATTGTCAGAACATTTTTATTAACCAGATATAAACTTTCATGTTGTTTGTCATTCGGCTTTTTCCCGGTAAGGGGTCGCCACAGCGGAACTCCGGTCCGCTAATGATTGGCAGTAGATTTTTACGAAACGCCGAGGTGCCAGCTCGACGCCCAACCTTCAACAAAGGCACGCCCTTTTACGCATGCATGTCTTTCGAATGCTACCCAACTGCGGGGAGGACATGCAGACTCCACACAGAAGGCACTCGCCAAGCTGACATAAACTTTCATATGACAAGAAATTCCTCTATGAGTGCATGTTTATTGAAATATTTACAGAACTACGAAAACATATGCTTCCTTGTATAATTAGTAATATACTCAGTACTGAGTATATCTAAAGATGTGCAACTTACAGTGCAAATATCAAAGATAGTTTTATTTAACAAACATCTAAGGTTTTACCTGATGTCAGACAATAGTTTGTAAGTCACTTTTTTTTTTTTTTTTTGAAGTATTGGGTACATATGGAAACACTGTTAATTTTCATAATTGCTAAAAACAGCTATCAATATAGCAGGTATAGTGTGATATAAATGTACACTGACAATTAATTTCTCTGTCTCCCACCATGGCATTTCACACCATACCCCCAATAACAAGTTATGGATGAAAATATGAACACAAACATGAAATATGAATAATTTAGCAATAGTGATAATTTCTCTACTGTAGTACATCCTGTTAACAGTCTTATTGTCATTTTTCTAATAACCCCTTGCACTTTCTAATAGTGCCTATTATTAACCAATAAGTTGCTTAGTTAAAGAAGCCAGACCCAAAACAGGTCTGGATGCCATAAGGAGCTATGGGTGTGAAATAGAAATGTACAAAAAAATCTGTTTTAGGCTTGATTGAGCTAAATAACTGCTCTGTATTTTTTTCAAAGTACCTTTAATTACAAACTAAAACTTGTAGTACAAAAGGGATAGAGACAAAAAAATCTGATAAAGCAAGGGAAAAATACAGTTTAGAATTGTGGGAAAAGAAGCAGGGGTAAGGATGATTAATCAACCAACATCTTTTGTGACAGGAAAAGACTGCCTGCCTTGCTTGGATTACTTTCAAATACTTTGTAATGCTGTACAATTATATATTTTTTGTTTTGTTTTGACTTAAGACGAGTTTACGTTCGCTACTTCTACTACTATTGTCTGATCTGATTAATATACAGTGGTTAACTAGAAATATATGGACTGACAATCTTCCACACAGAGATGTTTCTTACACTGTTTTCACATATTACTTTGCATACATAACCACAGTCACTGCTGAAACCCAATACATAAGTATGCAGTGCCCGTTGTGTGACATTCCCCAGTGATCTTGCCATCCATTCAGTCTTAATTTTCTTCCTGTTTTGCATTATGGACAGTTTTCTTTCCATCTATGCCATGCTCTTCAGCTGCCACACTCTGCAGCAGCCACATACTTTATACATCATGAAGTCCAGGAATATCTATGCTGCTTCCTCTTTTGAATAGTTCTGGATCACATTCCTTCAGGTAGCAGGGCCAGCTCACTCCCCATTACTGCACATCTTTGGCTCTGAGTTTATTATGATCTACAAAGTATTTGGATGATGCAGATTATGGCAGTTGGAAAACATGGTATAGGTGGAAACTCCTCAGCAAATCACTAGGGCATCAGGTAAGTGTCATTATTCCATTTGCAGTAAATATACACCATATGCTAAGAAATAAAGTGTGCATTGGTTATTTTGGTATATACTCTGTAAACTCTTCTCTATCAGACTATTTGCTTCATCTTACAAGTCTACTTTATGGCATAAACACTTACCAAAATGATACTTTCTCCTTGGTGAATGCCTGACGGAGACTATTCATTTGCTGCATATAAACATCATGAGTACTCTGAAGGTACTTAAAAGACACAGTGGTCATTATGTCATTCCCCACTGTACATGACCTGGCAGATGATGGAGGTACTTACCTTCAACTTCATAAATGCTGTGATGTCCAAGAATAAAACTGCCACTGTTTTCTGAGTCCTGCTATAGCACATATGTGAGCTGTGCTCACGTGCTGTTAAACCTGCAGCAGATAAATTAAAAATATGCAATTTAATCTGCAATATTTGTGTTTTGTCTTAGCAAGAAATGACAAGTGAACTTGCACCCTTTTGGTGTAAAATGTATATAAAAATATATAGAGTTTGTAAGCAAAGATTTTCACTACAACTACATAGGATTTAAAATGTATAGCAGACAAGTGAAATAGGCTGTAATTGTTCTGTTCCTTGAATACAATATCTGTGACCCTACCTATGTCAAAAAGCTAAAGGTTGTAAAAATGTAATTAGAAAATTCTTTAAGGAGGCAACTAAGAGCAAGTACACAAACTCATTAGTGTAGAAATGTGAATCTTTCCTCAACTGCATCTGTGGTCTATGTGAAAAAATATAAGCCAAAATAGTTGAGAAGAAGAAGAGAAGAGCTACAGTGGAGCCTCTGAAGTGCAAACCTGTGAGCTTTTTCTTTGTGGTTTTCTCTCTGTGTCTCAAACTTCAGATACCTAGGTTAATATTCAATAATTCAAATAAGAAAAAAGTAAAAAAGTACAGTTGTAGCCAGAAGTTTTCTTTCTTGTATTCAGTTTAACAGGAATTATTTTCTGTTTCTATGTAAAGTTTCATATATTTCACTGTATATTTAATTAACTGCACTGCTTAACTCATTTCCTTCCAAGTAAAGTATTTCTTTAGTCATTCACTTTTAATAAGCTTGTTGCTAGTTATCTTTTTACTCATTTATTTATTGATAAGAGAGAATTTATAGCTAACTGGTGACAAACTGCTGGCTTCCACCTCTAATTGGCCAAGCTGCTCTGTGATACATTATTATTTGTGTTTATAATTATTTGGCTTATTAATGAGAGTAAAGCAGTTTCTGAGAGATCCCCAGCCTGGTAATCTGAGTGGTGGTAGTGTACTACCTTGGGCTAGTATTGGAGAATGTTACCAGCTTTTCCTGTAAATTACTGTATATATGTATGGTGTGTGTGTGTGTGTGTGTGTGTGTGTGTGTGTGTGTGTGTGTGTGTGTGTGTGTGTGTGTGTGCACCTGTGTTCATGCGCACACATGCATGTCTATCAATGTAAAAGGTACTCTTAATGTGGGTAACTGAACACAGGACTGCACTGAAATCCACTGAAAGTAGTGAGAAAGGGGGCTAGAGAGCTAGGCCAAAGCCTCCTCAGTGAGGTGTTCGGTCTGAAGCCTGTCCTCGGGTGTGGATGATATAGACCCATACCCAGGGAAACAATGCTCATCTCCTACATGGTCATGTGGTCAAGTTGTACTTAGTAAGTTATTTACGTATTCACATTTGTGTGCTTTTCTTGTGTGTTAATATGTTTCATACTATTGATGAGACTCAAGAGAGCATACTCCTGGTGGGATTTAGATTTTCGATTTTTATATTTTTAGATTAAAGGATTAATTTAGTGGCAGACAGTGGAGTGGATCCAAACACCATAGTCTCTGGCCACTGTTTCTTATACATGCCATCCTCTTCTTGGGGTACATAAGGCTACATGCACGTATTCTATTACAGAAGACACCACTAACAGACCTGATTCCCTGTGGAGTGCTTGCACACTGATTCATCATACATGAAAGCATCAGGAAGCTTGATGAATTTTCCCATGTGCTACGACATACTTGGAGATCATATTAAAAATCTATGATACACACAAACAAGTAAGCACATGAACCACTTTAAGACTGATAAATACAAGAGAAAAAGAACAGGAAAACAGGAGAATAGGATGCTGATCCTGTTCTCCTTCTCTTGTATTTATCAAAAATCCATGATATAGAATAGCGGGCTGTGTTTAATGTATTATCTGTAGGATTCTAAAGGTCTCATAGCAAGGATGGGATAAGCAATACTAACACTGGTAACCAGTGGAAAAAGCCAGTGTCTAAATGTTCCATGACACAGGTTGAATCCAGAAGTACACTGTCTACCCTGTACCAGTCAAGGAATTCTTACTTATTCAGAATAGTGGGGTTTTGTTTACCAGGGAACTGCTGATGTCACCACAGACTAGCTGTGCCTGTAGCATCTGTAAATACTATACCTCTTCTGTGCAGTACTTGAGCTATTCCATGCTTTGTTACCTCTTTACTCCTGTGCATGTTAAAAAGGATTATGTTATGGCAGTGGATGTGTGGAAAGAGACTAAACAAAAGATAATACAAAAGCTGAGACACTAGAAGCTGTTGTTTATAGATAAGTACAGCAAGATACAACTACTGAAAATTGTTTTAGTCCTTTCAGTTTTATGTACAGGTCAGGAATATTTTTATCAACTAGAGGGGATGTTGTGGACAATGTTGTTGTGTCTTTCGGCTTTTCCCGGTATAATTAATACAATTTGAATGATTTTATTCAGGAGGAGAAGAGGGCAACGGTCAAGTGGGATAAGTTGATCCTTCCAAAAGAACAAGGGGGTTTAGGTTTACCTGATTTTACAGCTGCACAGTTAAAGCTCATGTACAAAACATAAGCAGACAGCTGTAATTCAAAGTGGAAAAGGGTGAGGATGAACCTGGGGAATTCAAGAAATAAAGGGAAAGTGGAATTTTGAATGCAGATCCTTAAAGGAGAACTGCACCCACAGACTCAAAAAACATGTTTATTTCATAATGGTTTTGGTGTTTCCTACATTTTAACACCACTCTGGGACTATTTGCAGGTTTTTACATATTTTTGTACGTAATTTCTGAGTCTGACCACATGGGGTCTGGCATCTTGAAGTAATTCATAGGTTCATACTAGGCTATCTGCCCTAGGGCATTTATAAATCTAGCCAGAGTATGTTTGGCGTTCGCCACCGATTTTAAATTAATTTTGCTATGCCCTTTTGCAAGGTTAGTATACTGTGCCTCTGTCTAACAGTGACACAGAAGTGATACCCGGGGTAAACCTATGATCTCCCATCCACTCATCAAGATTCCTCTTGAAGAGAGTCAATGAGGGACTCTGCCTAACCTGGACTGGGATTTTATTCCAGAGTGAAGGGAGCCTCTGAGTTATGAATCTGTCCCTCCAGCATGTCCTATTTATTTCAGTGCTGAGGTTCAAGTCTCTCGAGCATGTAGCTCGATGGGATTTGGATTTTTTGAGGTGCAGCATGTCCCTTAATTCCGGGTTGGACATGGCTTTATATGTCAGGCACAGGTCGCCTCTGAGAAGGCGGTATGCCACTGAGTAGAGCTGGAGTTTCTTTAACCGGGCAGCATATGGCATCTGTTTGAGCTCTTTGATCCTCTTGGTGAGGTACTTTTGGGGTCTTTCCAGTTGCTGCAGGTGTTTGGTAAGGTACATCCCAAAAGGGGCATTGTACTCGATTATGGGCCTGATGAGGGATGAGTAAAGAGGCACGATGACCTCCCCTAATCTAGATGTGAATCCCTTCATGATTAGGTGGGCTATATAAAATGTTTTTCTAACCACTTTGGCCACGTGGTTGTCAAATGAGAGATTGCTATCAACTTGGGTCCCCAGGTCCCTAATTACTTCTTCTGTACTTAATGGATTACCACCTATGTGGTAATTTGTGGGCACTTTGTTGTTGCCAAAGGGGATAACTATACACTTTTTGGCGTTTAGCTTGAGGCCATGGCTCTGGCACCAGTTGTCTGTTTCTATGAGGCCCTTTTGGAGGATGCTTGTGTCGGCTGGAGAGTTGATTATGGCGCCCAGTTTGCAGTCATCTGCGAACTTGGTCAGCCACAGTCCTTCCGTGTTGGCCTGTACCTCCGAGAAATATATACCGAACAAGAGAGGTCCCAGGACTGAGCCTTGTAGGACGCCACTTGTAACTGGTTTGGAGTCTGACATGACTCCAGCAATTCTAACCATGTGGGTTCTGTCCTTGAGCCAGTTTGCAACCCATCTAGTGACATAGGGGTTTATATTTAAGCTGGTGAGCTTATCTATAATACCCAAGTGGGGTATTGTATTGAAGGCTTTTGCAAGGTCCAAGTAGGCTGTGTGGGCCACCTTCCCTTCGTCAATGGCCTTGGTGACTGTTTCAAAGAAGTCGACCAGGTTTAAGAGGCAGGATCTGCCCTTAACAAAGCCGAACTGGGTAGGATCCAGTGTCTGTAGGTCCCCAATATCTTTATTTATGAGGTCCATAAAGGTCCTTTCCATAGCTTTGCAGACCAAGTTAGTCAGTCTTATGGGGCAATAGTTTCTAGGGTCCGTTGAGGCACCACCTTTGTGGAGAGGGACCACTGCTGCTGTACGCCACTCTTTGGGTACATATCCTGTAGTAAGGCTGAGACTGAACAGTAGTTTTATGTTTGGGTTTAGCTCTTCTTGGAGTTCATGTAGGATGCAGCCCGGGACACCGTCTGGTCCCATTGATGCTGTGTTTTTTGCTTTGGAGAGGGCTGCTCTTACCTGAGCATCTGAGATGTCAGGGGGGCAGCACTCTGCTGGGATAGATATTTGCCCTTTTGGTGGGGAGAGGGGGGAGTTCTTGTTTAGTCTGCCTCTAGGTATACCAGAGTTCATTGTTTGTCTGTAAATAATTGTATCATGTCTGCCACTTTTTCCCTAAAGCTCCTGTCACTGTACTGATTTTACAGGCATTCACTGTTGTGTTGTAGTCACCTAGTTTTGGTTAACATTTTTCCCTTTTCAATGACTACTTCAAACACAAGCAGTGCAAATGACACAGAACAGATTTGAAAAGTGCATTTTATTGCTGCTTCCTCTTAGAAATATTAACTTGATTTCTTTTGTGAAGCCCGAATTGTAGTTCTTCAAGGTATCTCCCCTCCCCCTTCACACCTACCTTCCCTAGCTGTCAAAGTGCTAAGGGTAATTTGACCCATTATCTGCATGTGATTAACAGCTCACAGCAGCTGACCTAACTAATATACTGTACAGCCTTTCCTTCCTTACAATGGGGCACTTTTTTGTTGCGCTCCTCCTGCTTTCAAATTTAGATCTGAGCTCCACAGCACTGGGAGAAATCACAGCTTTGTAAACCATCAAACTCCCAGTTTCTTTCCTTCCAGTTTGGTTAAATAGCTAACAACTGATAGAATGTTAACATGATGTATTTCACGTACTTGCATGACAGTAGTCACATTTTTTTAAGTGGTAATTTAAGATTAAGGTATCACATATTTCATGTAATCTTATGTAGTGTTGTCTATTAATTGTGACAGACATCTGTTTCCTATGTAAAAATATGCAATTAATGTGTACGCATGGTCACTGCAAATTTATGCTCTTTGTCATGCAGCTGTTACTGTACTGTTGCCTGTACTTCCTCAGTGTACTTTGTCACATATCAGTTCAGATAATTGAGATTATAGTTTGTCATTTAGATTAGAATGGAGTGGGCTGGGCAAGACAGCTCTGACATCAATATGTGGGATGTTCACTGCCTCTTCTATAGAGCATGCAAATAAGGCAGTGCTTACATCACTTTGTGGGAGGAGACATCCTACTAACTACAGCAAGAGGTCTGGCAGACTTGATATCAGCAATTAAGAGACAGCTAGAGGTTTTTCAACTGGGTTTTCAAACTGAAACTAAAACAGTACAGAAAGGTAGGAAGCCTACGAGGTAAAACAGTAGAGTGGATTACTTTTTAAAGCTGTGGTGATTATTTTTTGAACCAGGATCAAATAACATGGACTAAAAGAGACATCAGGTTGAGCAATCTGCTTTAATATCCCGTTGTTCTCCTTTAAGGAGAGTGACAACACTCATGCAGCATATTATATTCATAAAGTAGCAGAAGGTATTCTGTGAACTAAGCTAACACAAGAATGGAGAAAGGAGATTCTGCTGATAGGGATAACTGCAACTAGCATTGCAGAGAATAAGCAAGAGAGGTCTGGAATTTACTGGAGAAGACTGGCAAAGGAACCAAGATATTGGGAGCAGATAACTTGAGAAGGAAAGGTAAAAGAGTAGGAAGAGGCCAAGAAGACATTTGGACTGCAGGCTAGAGACTGCCGGCCATCATGGATTGATATCAGAGTGTACGCAAAGAGAAAGGGAAAATGGAATCCTAAGTGAAAGACATGCATTGGTAGAGTTTTTAGTTGAATATAGACCAGAAGTTGTTAAAAACAGGTAATTAGTAGGGCATATAAAATATTGTATGATAACTACAGGAATCAGTCAGAAGAAAAATGGTAAAGGCAGTTTGGATAAGCACTTTACAAGGGAACAATGGGAGGACATATGTAAGACTCCCAAATATATGCAACAAAAGAAGATTTAGAATTTTTGCTTAGAAGTGTTAGCATAGGCATTTTTATACCCCAAGCAGACTCCAAAGAATTTTTCCTCAAGTAGATGGCAAATGTTGGAGGTGTGATGGGGGAAAAAAAGAGATAAATGGGAACATATGTTTTGGGAGTGTAATGAGTTTGGCAGACTTTAAAAAATTCCTACAGAGTACTTTGTCTGAAATATTAGGTGAGCAAATGGGTGTAACTAAGGAAATTATTGTTTGAGCTGGGATACAGAATCTGAATTTCCTAGACATAGTAAGGCCTTGTTAAGTTTAATTCTGATGTCTGCCAAAAACAATTACTGGAAAATGAAAATCAACGTATAAACTAATTGTATTTGAAGTATTGAATATTGTAACAGAGATAAAAGAGCCAGAAGAGAGATCTTTAGAAAAGGATTGGAGCAATTTAAATAGAAAATAAGTGGAAATTATGGCAAAAATACATGCAAAATAATGCTTTAAAGGAGGAGTGAGGTTTAAGGAAAGGTAGGAATTGACTGATTTACATAATGTTGGATTGCTGATAATTGTATAAACGAATATATGTGATTAATGTTTGTAACTGTGAACATGTTAACATGGTTTGTTTTCTTTTATGTAAATGTATGTTTGCCTACGTCTTAAGTGATAGTTCAAAAAGGTGTTAAAAAAACAAAAAGCTGTAGTTCAGGAACTGAAACACTCTACCTCATCATAACTACAATAGAAAGGCCATCAGAAAAGAATATTAAACTGATGAACTTAGAATAACAGTACATGTGGATGAACACTACTAGCAGTACATATTAGGACAGCTTGGCACCTGAAACTTTTCCAGGCTACTAAATCCCTCCTGTTATCCTATAATGCGCTACCAGGGATGTTCCTCTCTATTCTATTGCATGCCATACCAAACAGACAACAAGCTAGTCAAAAATCACTAGATTAAGCCTGGCTCTATGACATAGGTGGTTAAAACCTTGACCCCTCACTATGACCCAGATGACCCGTTTTTTATTAGTGGGACAGATACTGGAGAAGCCAGGTGAGGGGATGGTGGGAATAAGTGGCCATTAATTGCTCATCCATTCTACAGAGAGGGTAGCAGCCCAGCCCACTGCCTGACACCTACAGATATGTAGATGTGTGACTAAAGATATATGGGGTGTAATGGCACTACACTGCTTAGAGGAATACTGCAGGAGCATTGGTTTGGCATATGTGACTTCACATATGCATCTTCCCAAAGCAGTAAATATAGAAGTCACAGCTGCCTATGGGGATTTAGGGTGGGGACCCCAATCTATGCAGATGGCAGCTTCTACCCCCAACTCAGTCCAGTCTGATCTCAGGAGAATGGATGGACCATATAGTTCTTGACATCCCTAGAATGAATGGATCATTAGAGCAGTTCAGAATTAGGACTCAATGGCCAGAAGGGGGTAGGGATACATACTGTTAGAAAACCTCTTGACCAAATCAACAAAGAGGAGGGGAAGGAGGGCAGGCACGTTAATGAGGACGGGTCTGCTTATTCCGATAGTACAGTTGTGTAAGCCTTAACATAACAGTATATGTTCAAATAATCACTGCTGCAGTAATCTTAGCTAGATGTGTTATATTCTGCTAAGGATTAACAGCCGACCAGCTTCCAGAGCTTCAGGGCACCTTACATACACCCAAACTGAGCTGACTAAAAGACAAGTTTGGATGCCAAACCCTTAAGAACTTTCCTGCCTGCCAACAGAAAGAGGGATGCTAAGCCCTGAAAGGGCAATGCTAGGAAGAATGAAAAATAAAAAAAAATCACACCCTGGCATAAACAACACACCAGAAAACACACAGAATGGTGGGAGGAAGTGTATACTGTGGCAGTGATCATTCAAACATCTGCAGTTATGGTAAGTTTGCTTACACAACTGTACTGTTCATCATATTGATCACTGCTGTAGTAACCTTAGCTATATGAGTAGATTACCCCAGCTAACTGCATTTGGGAGGTAGAAGAGAAGTGCCCAGGTGCCTCTGGAGAATGGTACTTGCAAAGCCTGATCTAGATTTAGAGAAGTAATCAAGCTTATAGTGCTTTGCAAATTATGTACAAAAGTCCAAGTTTCTGCTTTTAGAATACTTCTAGACTACAACCCTTTCCAGAATGCCTTTCCAGAATGCCTTAGGCAACAATTTGGAAATAGTTTGCTGCGACACAGGTTGTCTTTCTTCCTACCTTCACAAGAAATGAGCAATTGATCCAAAGATCTGAAAGATTTACTTCTGTTAAGATAGCACGTGAGTTGTCTGTGGACATCAAAGGAATGGAGTATCCTTTCTCTCTCATTTTTGGATTCAGGAAAGAAAATGGGGAGATGGATAGTTTGAATGAAAGTAAACTTTGATACCACTTTAGGTATAAAAGAAGATTTAGTTCTCAAAGAAACCCTGTCCCTGTGGAATGTGAGACGTGGTTGACTCACCATAAGAGCTTGTAACTCAGATACCCTTCTTGGAGAATTCAGAGCAATGAATAAAAAATGTTTTACATGGTAAAAGACCTCAAGTCAGAAAAGTTAGCTGGTTCAGATTTAGCAAGTGTTAAGTCCTGTAACACAAAATTAAGATCTCAAGGACAGGTGACCAGTTTTCTTGGAGAACTGCTATGCAAAACTCCTTTCAAAAACATTTTGACATGAGAATACATTGAAAGATGAGGATCCATGGGCAGACATGCTGAAATGGGCGATAAATGAACCTTGATAGTGGAGTAAGGAATGCCAAAAGATAGTAACACACAAATATTGTAAAACCAGATAACAACTAGCCTTGAATGGATGCTGGTTATGTTGCTGACACCAACTAAGAAACCTCTTCCATTTGCTCATATATGATTTTCTAGTAGCAGGCTTTATTGCCTCTATTAGTACCTGCTGCACATCCTCAGTAAACAGGTGCCTAAAAGGAATTAAAACCCTATCATCCAGGCAGTCAACTGAAGTTGACTGGTGCTGGGATGTATCAAAAGCTCTGTTTTTGTGTGAGTAGATCCAGTTTGTGAGGAATTTTGTGGTAAATGCCCCAAGCCATTTCCAAAAGAAGGGAGAATCATGGTTGCCTGAGCCAGAAGGGAGTGACTGCAAGGATCTTGGGTGATTCTTTCTGAATCTTCAGAAGTACCCTGGACATTACTGGAAAGGGTTGAAAAGCATGCAGAAACACTTCTGTCCAAGGCAAAGAAAGGGCATCTAGATTCCAGGCATTCTTGCATGGAGTCCTGGGGCAGAAACTTGTCAGCTGATTGTTTAGAGAGGAGACAAAGAGGTCTACTTGAGGAACTCCCAAAGATGGATCAAATCTTGGAAGACCCCCTGATCTAGTTTCTATTCATGAGGGTCTGCCCTTGTCCTGCTCAACTTGTCTGCCACATCGTTTGCTCTGACAAAAATACAAGATGTCTGTATAGTGAGATTGTGCTGTGAAGCTATATCCCAAGTTAAAACAGCTAGTCTGCAGAGGGGTACAACCTGGTTCCCCCATACTTGTTGATGTACCACATCACTGTGGTATTGTCTGTAACAACTTAGAGGTCCTAGGGATCAAAGATGATTCAGAGAGGTGAGTGTCTTGATTATAGCAAACATATCTTTTTTATATTTATCTGCTTGCATCTCTACCTGATATCCCACACACCTTGCACTTTTATCCCTCCTGAAATTGCACCCAAGCAATCTGAAATGTCTGTGGTGACTGACTGTTTTGGAACAGGGAGGGAGAAAGAAAGACCTGGATTTTAGAAGATCTGCTATCTCCAGCTTGTAATTTTTCTTCTGACAAATCCAATCATTGGAATCAGAAAAGACGAGAAGTGTTGGTGCTGGGACCAAAAAGACTTCGGACGCCATTGTATCTTTCTCATGTGGAGTCTTCCCAGGGGTATTATGATAATCACAGAACCCATAAAACCCAAAATCCTGAGGCATTCCCTCGCAGTGACCGAAGTCTGAGTGGAAAACCCTAGAAATATATCTAGATATATATCTATTTTTTTCCTTGTGGAAGAAAAGCTTTTTAAACTGTGATATCCAGTTGACATCCCAGAAGCACAATCCAAGGAGAAGAAGTGAAGAAAAACTTTTGAATATCCTCTTGGAATCCTAGCTTGTATAAGAGATCTCTCACCCAAGGGATTCCTAACACTTTGAAAAAGACTGCAAAGATAAGAAAGTCATCTAAATATGGAAAAATGTGGCTACTCTTTAGCCTTCAATGAACTATAACTGGAGGTAGACACCTTGTGAACTCACTTGGTGCAGTGTATAGTAAAAAATGTCAGGCAGATAATTGATAATGTGATCCAGACACAAAAAAACCTTCAGAAAATCCTGAAGTCTGAATGAATTGGAGTGTGATAAGCATCTTCTAAATCTAGCATTACCAGGAAACTTGAATGAGGAAAAAGGTAACAGGTTGTGAAGTAACATCATTTAGACACTATCACAAACAGGTTTGGAAAGGAAAGATCCAGAACTGGTCTCCAAGCATTTTCTTTCTTTGGCAGTAAAATATCCTTAAATAAAATATTTTTCTCACCTAGGATGGGAAACTGGTTCTAACATTCCCTGGGACAGCATGCAATGAAGAATGAGTGGAAACCAGAGAGTCTTTTCTGGTCTAGAGGATAAGGAATTTTCCCCTGGAAAGGAGGACTTTCCTCCCACTGTCATCTGTAGCCTTGATGAATTAACTTCAATACCCATTTGTCTGAAACTGTTGCCAAAGTGAAAATTAGAAGTTATGTACCTACCATAACGTTCCATGTTAGTTGTCTTCTCTCGCCTTCTTTCTTACTGGATGGGTTCGGAGCCGATCCTCGGCTCCGACTCGGCACTTGCTAAGCTCGAGAGTCACTTTTACCAGCTCGAGGCAGCCCCATATCCCATGATGCAAGGCGGTAATTACCCAGATCTCGTTTGGTATCTAGAGGAAAAACTGCCTATAAAAACTTTCCGCTAAGGAAAGAGAAACAACTAACCTAAAAAGGCTGTAAGGGAAACCAGGTAATCAAGGACAAGAACTATCTGGTGTCCAAGGAAGAAAAATCTTCCAGAGAAAAAAGGGGAGATCAAGGTCTGTCCAGGCTAGGGGGACAGGAGGGAGGGACGCAAGAAAGAAGGCGAGAGAAGACAACTAACATGGAATGTTATGGTAGGTACATAACTTCTAAATGTTAAGTTGTCAATCTCGCCTTCATTCTTGCTGGACGGGACCGCGTCCCTAGCACCTCTATCCTGGGTGGCTCAATGGAACAGACTCTTGAGAACAGTGGAACCAAAGCTTGCCCTGTCCCTGGAGGCCAAATCCAATTTGTAATGAGCAACGAAGGTATGAAGAGTGGCCCAAGTGGCCGCTGCACAAATAGTATCTAAGGGCAGCCTAGCCTGAAAAGCTGTAGAAGTGGCTAGACCTCTTGTGGAATGAGCTTTAGGTTTTGAGTTCAGCTGTTTGCCCCTAAGCTGATAAATGTCAGAAATGGTGGAAGATAGCCATCTGGATAAGGTCACTTTAGAAACAGGGAGACCATTTTTATTTTCAGCATAAGAAAGGAAGAGCTGATCGGACTTCCTAAATTGCTTTGTTCTGTCCAAGTAATATCTGAGTTGGCGATGAACATCTAGATAATGCAATTGTTGTTCCGCCATGTTAGAATAATTTGGAAAAAATACAGGGAGATCAATGGATTGGTTTAAATTTGTCTTAGAAGCAACCTTGGGCAAAAAGGATGGATTGGTTCTCAAGGATACTCTGTCTTTGTGGAAGACCAAATAAGAGGGACGAACACAGAGGGCGTGAAGTTTAGACACTCTTCTAGCCGAGGTAATAGCGACTAGAAAAAGAGTCTTCCAAGAAAGAAACTTTAATGAACAGGAAGCAGCCGGTTCGAAAGGGGGAAGTATCAAGGATGTCAGTACTAAATTTAGGTCCCACTGTGGCGGAGGTTCTCTAACAGGGGGTTTAAGAAGGAACACTCCTTTGAGAAAGGCTTTACAAAGTTTGTGGAACATAATGTTGTGGTCTGCAAACCAGACATGAAAATTCGAGATTGCAGCCAACTGAACTTTGATTGTGGAAGACGAAGAACCTGAGTGAAAAATTTCCGCTAGGAAATCCAAGACCGACTGAATAGGGGCAGTAAAAGGGTCTATGTTTTTAGATTTTGCCCAAAAGGAGAAGCGTTTCCACTTGCTAGTGTAAATTCTCCTGGTAGAGGGCTTAAGAGAAGCTACTATGATATCTCTAACGGGGTTAGAGATCATAGGAAGCCTGGCTAAGGAAGGAAGTGGAGCAACCAAGCTGTGAGGTTGAGGGAAGGAACGGACCGGTGCAGTTGACCCGACTGGTGGGTCAGAAGATCTGGAACTGGGTCCAGATGCCAAGGCTGCACCAAAAGATGGCGATGAAGGAACGGGAACCAAATTTGTCGAGGCCAGTAAGGGGCAATGAGAATCATTTTGGCTCTCAAGACGGTAGCTTTCTGGAGTACTTGTGGTATCAAAGGAAAGGGAGGAAAGGCATAAAGGAGTCCCCGAGGCCAATCTTGGGAAAGAGCGTCTCTGGGGGGATGGCCCGGAAGTGGGAAGAGAGAGAAGTCTGGGCATTTGCTGTTTTGGGGTGTAGCAAAAAGATCACAGCATGGGCGGCCCCACTTCTGAAAAATCTCCTCTACAATGGATTGCTTGAGAGACCACTCGTGAGGCATGAGAATAGCTCTGCTCAATCTGTCCGCTATTATGTTGGTTTTCCCGGGGATATGCATTGCTACCAGAAACCGATGAGAGGAGATCGCCCATTGCCAAAGTCTGAGAGCTTCTCGACATAAGGGATAGGACTTGGTTCCACCCTGCTTGTTGATGTACCACACGACGGACATGTTGTCCGTGTGAACTGCAATAGTCCCTAAAGGAAGAAAGTCGTGGAGGGCTTGCAACGTTAAAAGCACTGCTCTCATCTCTAGGACATTTATGTGCAGGTGGTATTCGAACGGTTGCCACGTGCCATGAACCATCCTGCCCTGATAATGCCCACCCCACCCGATCAGGGAGGCATCCGAAGTGACCGTGGCTACTGGGGCCGGAGGAACAAATGGTCTGCCCTGATGGACTAGAGGAGAGGAAATCCACCTGGATAGATGGTTCTTGCAGGTTTGTGTCACCAGAATCCTGTGACGCATGGGAAGCTGCTGGAAAGACCATTGGGTGAACAACATCCACTGTAGGAGGCACATGTAAAAGCGGGCCAGAGGAAGTAATGTAATTGCAGCTGCCATGAGGCCCAACACTTTCAGGACCAACCTGGCTTGTACCCTTTTGCTGGACAGGATGATCCGAACATGGTTTTGGATATCTAGGATTCTTTGACTTGTTAGGTTTGCTGACATCCGAGTAGTGTCTAGATTTGCGCCTATAAAGGTAATAGATTGGCAGGGCGACAAGGAAGACTTTTTGAAGTTGACTGAAATTCCTAAGTGACCGCAGAGACGTAGAGTATAATCTCTGGCTTGGAGAAGTTGATGCCTGGTGGTGACTGAGAGGAGCCATTCGTCGAGATACAGAAACACCTGGAATCCTTGACGTCTCAGGTGAGCCGTGACCACTGCCATGCATTTGGTGAACACTCTGGGGGCTGTAGTGAGGCCAAAAGGCAGGGCTCTGAATTGAAAATGACTGGTCCCCAGCCGAAAGCGGAGAAAACTTCTGGAGCGTCTGTGAATCTTTATGTGATAGTACGCATCCTGAAGGTCTATGGAGCACATCCAGTTGTCTTTGCCCAGAAAGGGCAAAATCGATTGAAGTGTGACCATCCGAAATCTTGTCTTTTTGACAGATTTGTTGAGCCTGCTGAGGTCCAATATTGGTCTCCAGTCACCCGTCTTTTTGGGGACCAAAAAGAACCTTGAGTAGATTCCGGACTCTAAATGATCTTTTGGTACTGGCTGGATGGCTCTTTTCCTTAGAAGCTTTGACACCTCTAATCTTGCAATTTCCCTTAGACCGGGTGGTACGTCTGGAAGGGAACCTTTTTGAGGGAAGGGGCTTTCCTCGAAAGGAATCTTGTAACCCTCGGATATGATCGACTGTACCCATTTGTCTTGAGAGAGGGAAAGCCAGGCTTCTGGGTACAGCGACAATCTTCCCCCGACTGCCTCCAAGGGTGGGTAGTCGGGCAACACCTCAGGGATGCTGAAAGGGCTTGTCAGAGAGAGGCTCTCTGGAGCCCTGGTTCTGCGGACCCCCTCTGCCCCTAGGGCGGCGTCTGTTATTATTACTCCCTCTGCCTCTGGGGGGTAAACTGACCACGTGCGTCAGGCGTGACTCCTTGTGGTTTCCGGAACCACATTTTCCCTCCCTTCTGACCTTTGGGGTAAGGTCTAGAAGGAGTGGAGAAACGGACTCCTACGGCAGAAAGAGTCTTGCCGTCCTGCTCGCACCTGGTCAAAGTGTCCTTCACCTGAGGGCCAAACAATGTTGTCCCATCAAAGGGAGAGTTTGTGAAGGATGCCTTAAAGGGGTCTGCAAAATTACAGAGCCGCATCCAGGACTGGCGTCTGAGGGCCACTCCTGTGCCTGCAGCTCTACTCGCTCCATCGGCTGCATAAGAAATGAGCCGCATGGAGGAGTTGGTTATGGAATTTAGGATTCCCAGCTGAGAGGCGATCTTTTCTTGAGCCCCTGCTGCTGACGGATCCTGTACTACTTCACCTAGTTCTTTGAGGATGTCTCTCTGAAGTCTGGTGAAGTGACACAAATAATTCAGCGAACGCATAGCAAAGGTCGCTGAGGAAAACTTCCACTTGCCATACCTGTCCATAGTCCTCGACTCCTTGTTAGGAGGATGGACTGGCACGAAAGGATCTGCAAGTTCCTTCTTGGTGGCGGCCGCCACCACCACCATGGCATCAACCGGGACACCCTTAGTAAGAAACTGCTTTTCAGCGGGGGCCGTGATAAACTTTGAAGGTCTCCTGGGGACTGGTTCCACCGAATCAGGAGATGCCCACGCCTTTCGAGCTATAACTTCCATAAGGGGGTCGAAAGGCGGAGACACTCAGGAGGTGGAGGGTCGAGATCCAAAAGCCTCCAGGTATACCGATTCATCCTCGGAGGGATTAATGGAGGGCCAGTTCCCCCTCTGTTTCAGGAGTTCAAGGATGTCTGAAAAGGAGACATACTCAGAGGGAGATCTTGGGGACCCCTCCGACTCATCTAAATCGGTATCTGATGTTGTAGACTCAGGGGAGTCTATATGCTTCCTCTTGCAGGTCCTTTTACGCGGGGGTTCATCTGAAGGATCAGGAGAAACCTCGGAAGAGGAAGTCCTTCCCAATGGGGAAACCTGGGGCGATGGATCCCTGGGTCCGGGTGCAAGAGAGCGGGAAGAGGCATCTACAGGCACCATAGAGGGAGGAGCTAAAGGAACCGACTGCTGGCTAAGCTCTGGGGCTAGCACACTCCTCATCACCTCGAAGGCTCCCCTCCAAGGGAGGGCCGAGAGATCCCGCTCCGAAGAAACAGAGATCCCTGGTCCCACCGAAAGGGAAGGCTCCGAAGCAGATGTTGGGGCTGAGCTCACCAAGGCCGAAGCTCCGAGAGGGAGAACAGGGTCGGACAAGGGTCCGATGCCTCTCGCCCCCTCTGAACCGACCAGGGAAGCCCGACGCCCGGATCCCTCCAAGGAAGGTCTCAAGGAGGAGATAGGAGTCGAGGACGATGAAGCCGAAAGGTGAGGCATCGGCTCCGAAGCAGCAACAGTCACGGTACCAATAATCTCCGGCTCCGAACTCTGTAGGAGAGTCGAAGGAGGAATTTCAGGGGGATGTAGAATAGCTGACGTCTGATGAGACGGGCTATGGAGCATCTGGGCTAGTGCCTGTGACTTTAATAGCCTACTTACCACTCTCTCTAAGTCGTGGTCTGAGAGCCTGGAAGACCTCGATGATCGGCTCCGATGGCTCCGCTCTGAAAGCAAGGGAGAGGCTGGAGCTGAGTGAATAGATTCCAAAGAAGGAGATCTAGACCTCTTCTTGGATGGAGCCATCGGAGCCGAGGAACGTTTGGCTCCAGGCGGAGCCGACAACTTGTCGGCTCCGAGAGGAGACAAAGATATCTCGGCTCCAGCCGGAGCCGAGACATGCTTCGACGCTAGGGTGTCGGCTCCAGACGGAGCCGACACAGGTGCCGATGCCAGGGTATCGGCGCCGGCTCAGAAGCTTCCAACAAGGAAGGATCAGCTCCGGACGGAGCTGATGTCGACTCCGGCGGAGTCGGAACCAAGACCACAGACTTGGACACCGAAGCCTGGGTCTTGGGAGGCTTAGAGGACTTCCCGGAGCCGACTTTAGCTGGGGAGCTCTCTGGTTTAAGAAGACCCCTTTGGATCAACTTATTTCTACGTTCCTGCAGGACTCTCTGGCTGAAAGAATGACATATAGCACAGGAGTCCTGCAGGTGTAGGGGTCCCAGGCAATAAATACAAGAAGTGTGACCGTCTGTCAGAGACATCTTCTGACAGCACGAGTCACACTTCTTGAAACCTGAGACCCTAGTATCTTTGGACATGTTTCGGTCCTAAAACACTCACACACACCAATCAGTCCAACAAAGACACTAACCACTAAAAAATGATTAATAACTAACAAAATTAGTTATTAAATTACAGTGACACAACACACACACACACACACCTGAGGGAAATCCTGACAGGAACTGTGAGGGTGGGAAAGGCATAAGGCCCGAAAAACTGAAACTAAGAGAACTAAGAAAAAGGGGTATGGAGCTAAGTGAAAAGTACACTGAAGGACTGAATGAAGACTAAAGGACTAAAAATTAGGGGTTTTTTTTCACCTAAAACCTGACAAATAGCAAGAAAAATATCACTTACCAGGAGCTGGTAAAAAGGATGACCTCATTAGCGAAGCGGCAAACGAGATCTGGGTAATTACCGCCTTGCATCATGGGATATGGGGCTGCCTCGAGCTGGTAAAAGTGACTCTCGAGCTTAGCAAGTGCCGAGTCGGAGCCGAGGATCGGCTCCGAACCCATCCAGCAAGAATGAAGGCGAGATTGACAACTTAACATGTAGAGATTTAGACTTTCTGAAAGAAAAAAAGAGCTGCTAGGGTGGGAGTGGGAACAAAGTTTCTTAAATAGTCACTCTTTTTTGTCTGCTCTTGGTTGTGGGAGTTTCCAGAATTCTTGGAATCCCATTGACATTTATTCTTAAATATATGTTTATTTGTATTTTGTTGAGATTGTTTGTTTTGTTTCTTACCAAAACTGGATGAGGAGTTAGAGAATCCTTTGGAAATTTTCGAAAAGGAGGGCTGAAAATCTTAGAAATTCCCTATATCACCCTACCACTTTCATCACACATTTTGATCACTTTTGCAGCAGAGGGACTAAAAACTAAATCTCTGTCTAAACAAGAATTTAAAATCTTATTTGTAATATCATCTGGGAGATTGAGAACACAGCCATGCAAACCTCCTCAAAACAATACCAGTGGCCTTAGCCCCTGAAGAAGTATCAAGTGTCATACACACACTGTATGCAAGTCACTTGAACAACAGAATAAATTAAATTATTTAAAGCATTGTTTTCCTCACAAGAAGAAACTATGGCAAAATTAGAAGTTATGTACTCACCATAACGTTCCATCTGAGTAGGTGTATTCATTTGTCTGCAACCTGTGGGTTATGGATCCGATATCGGATCCGAACCGGCATGGTTTTCCAGCTATGGATCCAAGCTCTCAGCTCCTCCCCTCACCCATAATGCCCTGCTCTACCCTCATGACCTCAGATCGAGTTTGCCAACAGCAACAACACCCTGAAAAGGGTAACAGATAATATGCAGGAAACTGAAAGGCCAGGGGGATAGGAGGGCGGGATGGTTGCAGACAAATGAATACACCTACTCAGATGGAACGTTATGGTGAGTACATAACTTCTAAATCTGAAGTAGGAGATTCATTTGTCTGCAACCTGTGGGACAGAGTCCCCAGCTACCTGAATTTTGGGCGGCCATCATGGAAGGATATTCCGGAGCACCGCGCAGCCAAATGATGCTCTACCCCTAGATGCAAGATCCAACTTATAGTGGGAGATAAAAGTATGAGATGAAGCCCACGTGGCTGCAGCACAAATATCATCTAGAGGAATCCTAGCCTTGAAGGCTGCCGAGGTAGATACTGACCGGGTTGAATGGGCATGAACACCCTCCGGTGCGGGCCTTCCTGAAGCTTGATAAGCCAATAAGATGCACTGTGAAATCCAGCGTGACAGAGAAACTTTAGAAATTGGCTTGCCCAAATTAAATTTTGCAAAGGAAATAAACAACTGGTCGGATTGCCTATGACCAGCCGTCCTGTTTAGATAAAATCTAAGTTGCCTGTGGACATCTAATGAGTGAAGCTTATATTCATCTTTGTTCTCATATTTAGGGAAGAAAACAGGGAGGTTAATGGACTGATTAATGTTTGCTTCAGAAGCGACTTTAGGAAGGAAGGACGGGTTGGTCCTGAGGTAGACACGGTCCGGATGAAATACCAAGTAAGGAGGTTTAGCTGATAAAGCTTGAAGCTCTGAAACTCTCTTGGCCGATGTAATGGCTACCAAAAAGGCTGTCTTGTAAGACAAGAATTTGAGATCCACCGTAGCCGCTGGTTCGAAAGGGGGGGCGGTCAAGGCCTGGAGAACCAAAGAGAGGTCCCAAGGAGGAACCGCTTGTTTTACAGGGGGCCTGAGAAGAAAAGTACCTTTAAGGAAAATTTTACACAACTTGGCTGACATAAGAGGATTAGAGTCATGGCCAATGTGATAATGAGAAATTGCCTCCAGTTGTACTTTGACTGTGGAACTGCTGGCACCATCGTTAAAAAGAGTAGTTAGAAAGTCAAGCACTAAGGGGAGAGGAACCGTGAAGGGATTCAGGCCTTGCCGCCCACAAAGAAAACCGTTTCCACTTGCTGCGGTAGACCTTCCTAGTGGACGGTTTATGAGCTGCCACCAGAATTGCCTTAACAGGTGACGAAATACCGGGAGTCCTGATCAAGAGTGGAACTGGAGCAGCCAAGCGGTCAGCTTCAGGTTGTCCAGATTCGGAGGAGGTATGCAGGATGGATGGGATATCAGATCCGGAATGGGATCTAGAATCCAAGGAGGATTCACCGAGTGAGACCTTAGGAAGGGGAACCAGATCTGTCGAGGCCAAAATGGAGCAATGAGAATCATTCTGCAACCCACCCGAGAGGCTTTCTGAAGAACTTGGAGCATCAGAGGCAAGGGTGGATAAGCATACAAAAGACCGGGTGGCCAAGCATGCACCAGAGCGTCTCTTGGGGAACCTCCGGGGGGAGGTATCAGAGCGAAAAAACTGTCGCACTTGGTGTTTGAGGGAGAGGCAAAAAGATCGCATGAAGGAGTTCCCCACCGTGCGAATATGCGTTCCGCTAATTGACAATTGAGAGACCACTCGTAAGGGGTCAGAATGGTGTGACTGAGCTTGTCCGCCAGGATGTTGGACTGACCCGGAATGTGCGTTGCTATTAGAAAGCGGTTGGTGGAGATTGCCCATTCCCAAACTCTCATGGCTTCTCGACAAAGAGGGTAAGACCTTGTTCCCCCTTGCTTGTTGATGTACCAGACCACAGACATGTTGTCCGATTGAATCGCAATTGTTCCCAAGGGAAGAAAATCCTGAAGTGCTAGCAACGCTAAGAGCACTGCTCTCATCTCTAGAACGTTGATATGCAGTAAGGTCTCTGAATCGTTCCACGTGCCTTGGACGGTCCGGCCCGCAAATGCCCCCCACCCGAAGCGGGAGGCGTCCGTGGTCACCGTGGCGAGAGGGGGAGAAGCACAAAATGGGCGGCCCCCGTGGAGATCTGGGGAGTGAAGCCACCACAAGAGGGACCGCTTGCAAGCCTTGCTGATCGCAATGGGATGATGCATAGGGAGAGCAAGGTATGACCACTGTACTAAGAGAGTCCACTGGAGGATGCGCATATTGAGCCTGGCAAGAGGGAGAAGTGTTATAGCAGACGCCATGGACCCTAGAGCCCTCAGGACCAACTCCGCCGGAACAGAACTTGAGTGGAGAATGGCCCGCACCTGGAGCTGCAGATTTTGAACTCTGTCCACAGTGAGGAAGGCTCAGAACTCCTTGTGTCTAGCCTGGCCCCTATAAAATCTAAGAGCTGTGTGGGCGCCAGGTTGGATTTCTTTGTATTTATTGTAATGCCCAGAAAAGGAGCAAGATGGAGAAAGGAGTCTCTCGCCAATAATAGTAGATGCCTTGTTGGGGCGGTAAGAAGCCAGGCGTCCAGGTAGGGAAAGACCTGCACCCCCTGAAGCCTCAGGTGGGCCGCTACCACTGCTAATACTTTGGTGAACACCCTGGGGGCTGTGGTGAGACCAAAGGGAAGGACCCGGAACTGGTAGTGACTGGCTCCCAGCCGGAAGCAGAGGAACCTCCTGGAGCGCCTGTCCATCAGGATGTGGTAGTACGCGTCTTTGAGGTCTATCGAGCACATCCAGTGATTTTCTCCCAGAAGGGGGAGAATAGATTGCAGAGTGACCATTCGAAATTTTCTTTGGTGACTGCCAGATTCAAGAGAGAAAGGTCTAGAATTGGTCTTAGTTCCCCCGTCTTCTTTGGCACTAAAAGAACCTGGAGTAGAACCCTGATCCGATCTGGTCTGGGGGGACGGGCTGGATGGCTCTTTTCTTTAGCAGATGGCCAATTTCTGCCAAAGCGGCCTCCCGTTGACCGGGTGGAACGTCTGGGAGGGACTTCAACTTTGGAAAGTGAAGAAAAGGGATGCGATATCCTCTGGATATGATTTGGAGAACCCAGCGGTCTGATGTTATGGACTCCCATGCCGCTAGGTGCCCCGAAAAACGTCCCCCGACTGCCTCCAGAGTGGAGCAGTCGGGCAACCCCTCAGGGTTGCTGTGCGGGCCATTCAGAGAAAGGTTCCCTGGACCCGAAGTTTCTGGGAGCCCCTCTGCCTCTAGGGCGGCGTCCTCCCTGTCCTCCTCTGCCACGGAAGGACTGGTTGTCCGGAGCAGGCTGGGACTGCTGCGACTTCTGGAACCACATCTTTTTCTGACCCTTTTGGTTCCTAGAGTAGGGCCTCTGGGGTGCAGAGAAGCGGATTCCAACGGCAGACAGCGTCTTCCCGTCCTTCTCGCTCTGGGTCAACGTTTTGCGAATGGTTTTGCCAAAGAGAGCAGAACCATCAAAGGGGGCGTTCGCAAATGACGCTTTGAAGGGCTCAGAAAAATCGCAGTGACGGAGCCAGGCCTGACGTCTAGTGACTAGGCCTGCCCCTGCGGCTCTAGCGGCGCCTTCCGTAGCGTGGGAGAGTAGCCGCATAGAGGTATTAGTAACTGACCTAAGAGTGGCCATGCGGGTGGAGTGCAGCACCCTGTCCTCCTCCGACATGGACTCTGGGGGAGATGCAGCGTATTCTTTAATGAGATCTCGCTGCATCCTAATGACGTGTGCCAAGTAGTTCAGCGCCCTTACCGAGAAGGTCGCTGAACTAAACATCCGCTTCCCCAAGCGGTCCATCATCCGAGACTCCTTGCTCGGGGGATGGACTGAGGGACTCTCCTGAGCAAGTTCCCTCTTGTTGGCCGCCGCCGTCAACATGGCATCTACCGGAGGCCCCTTACTCCAATGGGCACGGTCGGACGGTGGGCTAAGGATCCTATTGGGCCTCTTAGGAATTGGCTCCATGGTGTCCGGTTCCTTCCATGCCCTGGTGGTAATGAGGTCCACCAGGGGTCGGCAGGAGGGGACACCCAAGAGGTAGACGGGCCCGCTTCAAATGCCTCCAAGAACACGGACTCGTCCGAGGAAGACTTGGGGGCAGACCACCCCCCCCCTTATACGGAGCATTTCCATGATGTCTCCAAATGAGACATCCTCGGGGGGTGACCGTGGGGAGCCTTCCCCTTCCTCCAAGTCCGTGTCTTCCGTGAGAGACTCGGGGGAGTCAACGTGCCTCCTTTTGCACGTATGCTTGCGAGGGACATCCTCTGGGGGGCTGTCAGAGGACTCCTCGCAAGCAGCAACTTGTTCCATTGGAGCAACTTGAGACACAGAAGCGGGCTGACCCAAGGGGCGGATGGTGGAAGCCTGGCCCAGTGCAGAGGGAGCGCAGGACGGAGCCGAACAAGTGCCGGGGTCCAGAGACCCTCAACAGGGCCCTCTCCACTACATCGACGCCGAAGGGAGCCGACCTCGACCAAAGGATCCGACAATCGGCTCCCCTCGGATCCGAAGAGTGGATCGGAGCCGGCGCCGCCGGATCCGAAGGACAGTGCGCCCGACACAGACGGTGCCGAAGGAGCACTGATCCCCCCGGATCCGAGGCTCGGATCCAGGCTCCGAGAGGTCGGATCCGATGCACTCGAGGGCAGGGTTGGATCCGAAGTACAAAGTACTATCGGCGCCGACCCACCCCCGACTCCGAAGCTGCTCGGCTCCAGCTGCTCCGAACCCGGATAGCGGGTCGGAGAAGGAGCAATCGGTTTGAAAAAGGGTGTTGAGCTCCCCCCCAGAGGGGGGGGAGGCAAGAGCACTCCCATCTGCATCTGGGCCTGGATGAACCTTCTCATCATCCGGTCCAGATCAGCATCCGAAAGGCTATACGTGGATCTCGACGAGGCTACCAAGGTAGGCCTGGAGTGCCTCCTCGATAGCCTCGACGGAGATCGGGTCTCCTCCTCCTCAGGTCCCGGTGAAAAACACACTGGAGACCGGAGCCGAGAAGGAGGAGACCGAGCCGACAATGGAGCCGACAATGGAGCCGGGGGAGAAGCCAGCTTGGCTGGCAGGGCCAAAACAGAGGTCTCGGCCCGCCGCTTATGGTGCTTCTCCCTCCGGTCCCTTTTCTTAGCATCCCTCTCCTCCGAACCAGAAACGGGAGGTTGAGTCCCAGGAGGAGGAGGGGGTGCCGCAGAGGTAATAACCGTAGGCACGGTTACTCCGGAAGGAGCGGAGGTCGGAGCCGAGTCCGGCGGTAAAAGGCCCGCCAAAACAAGCTTGGACCTCCGCTCCTTCAATGCCCTGGGGTTGAACCCTGCACAAATGGAACATCCAGATGTGAGGTGTTCAACCCCCAGGCATCTAACACACCGAGTGTGGCCATCAGCTGGGGAAAGCTTATGGCCACACTCGGAGCATTTAGAAAATATAGACTTAGGTTGGTTTGCCATCCTAGTCTAACAAAGTAGTTACCAAACTAAAGTAACTAAACAACCAATACACACACAGGCCCAACACACACACTCTACGCCAACAGCGAGGGAGGGATATAACTTTTAGATTAACTCTAAAAAGGAAAAATATCAAAGGGGAAACCTACACTTTCACACAAAAAAATCAATAAAAACTTTAAAATTCTGATTTTAAACAGTAAAACTACCACTTAGCTTGAGAGCTTGAGAAACAAATCCAGTCACCATGCACGGCAAACGAGATCTGAGGTCATGAGGGTAGAGCAGGGCATTATGGGTGAGGGGAGGAGCTGAGAGCTTGGATCCATAGCTGGAAAACCATGCCGGTTCGGATCCGATATCGGATCCATAACCCACAGGTTGCAGACAAATGAATCTCCTACTTCAGATCATTTCTTACACTTACACAATGAGTCAGGACAAACTTCAACATTTAAGCTTGACAATTCAAAATGTGAATACCAAAATTGCAGAATCATACATTTTTCCCACACTTGTCAATAATGTTTCCATCTTTAATAGAAACAGTATGATTAGAATGAACTAAGTGTTTAGCAGCAGTAGTATTAATTCAAGTTGTAGCTACTGAATCAGGTTTGGGAAGAATGTATAAAAACTTAAAATGCTGAGGAACTTTATACATCCTATTTGCCTTTTTAGGGGCAGTTGGCTGACTGTCAGAAAAACTGCAGACAGTAACACACACACACACATCTTCCAAAGCTGACAAAACCAGAAGCATGGGTGCAGGTTCTGGTCATCTCTTCTGTAATAGCTCATAGTATTTTTAGATGGATTGAGAAACCTCAGTGTTCTCCCACTGAAAGCACTGCCACATTGCAGAAATGGTCTCAGAGAAAGAGAACCCCCACAGGGAGAGTCAGAAGTTGAGTTTTGTATGTCTTAATCAGAAATCTGAGGAGAAAATCCTATATCTGTACCTTCATCCTTCTGTCCAGATTTAAACCCCCCACAGGGAGAGTCAGAAGTTAAGTTTTGTATGTCTTAATCAGAAATCTGAGTAGAAAATCCTATATCTGTACCTTCATCCTTCTGTCCAGATTTAGAGTCTTGAATTTGTTCGGGAAAGGAGATATATCCCTCTTTCTTTTACCAGAAACTGCTTTACAAGAGGGATCAATAGCCTGAATTAAACTCTGATCCAGACCAGTAAACCATTCCTAAGTAAATTTGAGGAGGAGCAGATACATATGTAGTCTTCTGTTTTTTTTTTTTTAACAGGAAAAATGGGACCAACAGTGATATTAATGACAGCAGCAGCTTCCCCAGGGATGGGTATAACATTCTGACAAAAAAGGGAAGCTTTCTTCATTCCCTTTCCAAGGACTGAGAAAAGTGGCTCTTCCTTGCTCACTGAAGGGCCCAGTAGCTGCACAGGATGTGGCTTTACTCCTGGTTCATAGTGGCTATGGGTACTACACCAAATGGATAAAGGAAAAAGATGATTGGTCTTAAATACAACTAATGGCAACAACAGATTCAGCCACCTGCGGCTGAGGCAAATTGCTATCCTGCTTTCATGGCAAAGGCTATTTGGTTCTTTTTGTGGCTAGAAGAAGGACCGACCATGGCACTGACAGATTGTTTCATGGTCAAGCCGAAAATGGTGCTTCTTTCCCAGGAAAAAGCAGCAACATTTGCCAGTAAAGTCTTTAAAAGTCAGTTTTTCACAGATAAACACAATCAAAAGTACTTTAAAACACTTTGCCAGCCCACAAGGTAAAATAAACACAATTTTTCTGCAGAAAACATGGTTTTCATTTACTTTAAACAACTTTTAACAGACAGGAAAAAAGAGTGCTGTCCTTTAAAAGTACAGTACAGTCTTGTGACAGTCCACTAAAACACAAACTTCTACCTTTAAAATAACTTTCCCTTTAGAAGAAAGTGTCAGTAATAAATAGAATTGTTAAATGGAAGTTTTTTCCCCCAAAGGGAGCTTATCTGCTCAGCAAAGGAACTTCACAAACTGACCATTGCTACTTGAATGCCTCAGGGGAGTGTATTCTTTGGTGGAAGTAAAGTACTGAAGGGCTTGGCTCCCAGACATGTCTTTTAATCATCTCAGCTTGAACTGACTGACAGTTTGGGCAGGTGGAAGTTACCCTGAAGTTTTGGAAGTTATTCAGCTGTTATATCCTTTGCAGGATATAACCCATGTAGCTAAGGCTACTGCAGCAGTGATCAATATGATGAGCAGCTAGCTTTATGGTAGGTACATAACTTTTGCTTCTGGTTTGATGAGGCCAACCATCATTAACAGCAGACCAGAGTCCCAAGCTAAGCCTTCTAGGTGGTTTCCCTCCTGAGACCTCAAAGAAAGATGCAGACCATAATATCCTATCTAAATTATAGCATCTTGCAAAGGTATTCAGTGAAGACCACATAGCTCCTGCACAAATATCATTCATCCATAGCTGCACTACAGAAAAAAAGATTGTGGGGTAACTACTGCTCTTGTACAGCATGTCTTTGGATCAGAGGATAAAGACATTATAGCTTTCAAAACAAAATTTTTGTAGTCTTTTAGCCATTTAACTGAGGTCATTTTGGATATTTTGCTTCTAAGTTTCTTATCTGAAAAAGAAATAAAGAGCTGAGAATCTTTTTTTATTGATTTACTTATATTGGCATTGAAGGTATATTGTCTATATACATTCATACAAAATAAAAAGAAGTTTAGAAAGAAAACTGGTAAAGGGATAGACAAGTTGAAATTAGTTTTAGTAGATGTTTTAATATATACCCTATCCTAATGAAAGATTAGACAACTGACTAAGCCTGCAAGTCAAATATCCTTTTATATGACGTGATGGCCACAAAGAACAGAATTTTCCAGGATGAATATGTTAATTGTGCAGATGATGCTGAATCAGAAAGGGGTTTGTTAGTTTCTCCAACCTAAAGCGACATCACTGAGGAATGGATTCCTTAATAGGCAGTCTCAGCAGAAAGGTACCCTTAAGAAAAACTTTGCCAGCCTTTAAAGAGGCTAAAGGTGAAAACTTTGTGCCTTGATCAGAGTTGTAAATGTTTACCAAATTAACCTTAACTGGCAAATAATTCAGTTCACAATCAAAACTTTGTGAATGGTATGTCAAAATAGAAGGTGCAGGGTCTGTGAAATCACCAAGACCTTTTGCTGAAGCCCATATACATCTTCACAATGTTAGGTTTTTGGGAAAATCTCAATTACTCTGGATTGAAAAACTTGGTTAATGACTGTCAGTGGAAGAGAAGAAACCATGTGTCAAGATCTAAAGAGTGAATAACCTTGTGGGGCTTGGTGGAGGGATAATATAGTAGTGTCCTGAAGGGACAGAGGTAGAGAGGATTCTCCAAGAGATGAGACATGATGAAGAAAACCATATTTGTTTAGGCTAAACCAAGGCTTTCAGAGTGATACTGGACTTGTGTTTTGCCTTTCTGACTGAACATCATCATCAGGGGAAATGGGGTTAGAGAGTCCAGGGGGCCGGGGACTTCCAAGTTTTGCTGCACACTGATCAACAGCATAGCTTCAACTCTCCCAGTGTGAAAACAGAAACTGAGAAAAAGAAGTGCCATTGACATTTTTTTTTTTTTTTGGTAAAATTCTTTTACTGGCTAGTAAATGCACTACCTGGAAGCCAGCAAAGAATTTTGTAAGCATGTAGGCTTTAAAAATAAGACAAAATGATGAAAGCCAAAAAAATGCTAAGCTTCTTATAATTCCAACCATAGCAGCTTGTTTGTTTTCTTCGCCCAAATGTTCAGTGGAGTCCAGATGTCTGCAGCTGAGGGCTGCTGTGCATTCTTTTCTGAATTAAATTTACAAAGACTCATTGTACATTTCCTTGGAGACAAACTGACTGCAGGTGCAAGCAGTTAATCTTGAGAATTCTGAGTATTCTTTCCTGATGGAAATGCATATTTGAAGGTACAATGGCAAGCAGTTCAGTGAAACAAAATAACTTTGAAATTATGGAAAGTGAATAAGAGGTAACGTTCCTAGCAGCCTTAATACTTTAATGCAGTCAATAGAACATTGTATAATTTAGTTTTATTTAAAAATAACCAGTGCACTTTTTCTTAGGGATAAAAGTTAACGTTTTCTCAAAACATACAAGCTGATTTTCATATCTAGGAGAGGAGGAGTGATACGAAAAAAACAGACAGTGTGAGATGGAGCATAGGCTATAGCATGTGCTTTAGCATGGGTAACCTTAATTTTAGGTTAGAAAATGCCTGTCCATGCAGCTGTCAATTTGAGAACAATTTTTCCCTGTGGAGGGTTAAAATGCATGTTTTGAAGATGTGCATATGTTTGTGTTAGTTCCAAGTTAATAGGGGATGGGGTGTTTTGTACTTGGTTTGTTTTGTTAATTCCAAGTTAATAGGGGATGGGGTGATTTGTACTTAGTTTTTTTTTTTTTTTTAGCATTTTCATTAAAACAAAAAGTCTTGAAAAATGTGATACAGGTTCAAACAAAGATGAGAAGAGACAACTATACAGAAGAGCAGCCTGTCCAACATTAATATATGCATGTGATACAAAATCTGGAAATACACATACAAAAAAAATCTGTCATGTATAATAAGTGTGAGCAATAGATGTTCTTTGTGGTTCACTGTTGCAGTCCTGACCTGTGGGATTTCCTGCCATGGAAGCCTTTGGCTGGCCAAACTATCATCCTTCTCTTACAGCAGGCAGACACCCTGACTGATGTTAGAACACTCAGGTATAAGGGGAGTCAGCCAACGTCATGATCTCAGTTTTTTCTTGCCTCCTGAAGGTAAGAGCCATCCTAGATGGATGGATTTTTGAAAGAGAATCTAAGCAAGGAAAGTGACAAAAGGAGGGACCCATCAGGGGAACTGAGAGAGAAAATGTACCTATTATTCCCCAAGGTACAATTATTGGGCTAGACTAGACAACAATTATATTTAATGGGATTATGTGCATTTAATTGAAAGCTTTGCACACATCCAATAACCATTTCTGATCATGCACCAATAAAAATTAAGACAACAATGCAGGGTAATGAAGTAAAAATACGACAAAATGACACTTTCCCACCTACCTGTTAAAAAGAGGGGAATTTAAGGAATAGGTAGTGGAAATTATTTGATAGTTATTAGGGAAGATATATATATATATATATATATATATATATATATATATATATATATATATATATGCCAGATGTTATAGCTAGTGACTGGGATAAAATAAAAATGGAGTTTAAAAATAGGGTTGAAATAAAAAATTAAAAGATACCATTAAGAAATAATGGAAATTATCAATAATGTCTGACAAAGGTTAAAGTATTGCAGAATAAGAGAAGAGCAAATGCAGAGTGCTAAAGAGAAAATAAGGGAGTATCTGGATAATATGCATGACTTTTAAAAGATTGAAGTTAATCAACTATTTTTATAACAACTCCAGAAAATAAAAAACTCTAGCACAACTTGGGTAACAAAACACTGAAAAGATTGTGGTCAAACTTTGGGAACCTATAACAAAACAAATAACCAGATATCCTGTAGAGGTTTTAGAGATATTCCAGAAATGTTATGAAAATTTGTATGAAGCAGAGAAATGAGCATATCAAAAGAAAAAAGTACAAATTGAAATATTTATGAAGACTTAGTTATGCCAAGATTAGCAGGAGACGAGGCTCGACAACTAACTGTTAAGATAGGAGGTGATAAAACAAAAACAGTGATGTATAATCATTCTTCAGAAAAGTCACCAGGAACAGATGGCATTCCTGGGGAAGTTTGGAAACTAGTAAGGAAGAAGTGATAGAAATCTAGACAATTTTGTTTGAGCAGAACCAGGCAGGGGTGTTCTCTTTCCCCTTTGTTATTTGGTTTATATTCAGAGCCATTGGGGAAAGAAAATAAGGGACTCAGAAATACAAAGATATAACTGGTTTGGTAGTCAAGAAAAGTTAGCTTTATTTGCAAATGATAGTGTTTTGTACTTTGATAAATCCTGAAAAGGACACATCAGTGTTATCGAATTTTCTGAAGTCCATAGATTGTGGGAATGAGAGGATGCTCCACATTAAAATAATTAAACTCTCAGAAATAAGACGAGTCATAAGCAAATCAAAAATTAAAAAAGAAACCTTCTCTAACAGACCTGTAACAATGACTCTAGAGACACATGGATAAGTGTCCTCATTATAAAGCAGCTTTCTCATCTGTGCTATATAAAGATCTCTGTCAAACACTACTATTCTGCCTCCTTTATCAGCAGGTCTGACCTCTATAGAATGCATATTCTTCAGTTCAGTTAAGGCAGTGAAATCATCAGATGTCATATTACAAAAGAGTGGTTTAGCATTTTTATCACACACCTCTCTAAACTGCTTTTCACATATTCCAACAAATGCTTCCATCATAGGGTGGGGTGGTGGAGTAAAGGTACTGGGTATATTAAATTCAGTTATGTTAGTTTGAGAGTCACCTGCAAATATAATTTTTAACGTTAAAGATCTGCCCAGTAATCTCAGGTTATTATGTAATTTCACTGGTTTCGCTTTCCTAGCTGGAATAAAGGATAACCTCTTGTTCAGTAAAGATAACTGGGCTGTTGCATCCAGCATACCCAATGACTATATTTTTGTACATTAGAAATTGAATCAGTGTTAATGATTCCCAATGAATGGGGTGTGGAGAACATTAGAATATTTTTGAATGACAGGAAATGTTTTACCAATGATAAAGTGAGCCTGATATGTACACTGTTATAGCTTGTACTGGAGAATAATGTTTTTATATTTGAACATGAATATTTTGTACAAAAGGTTGGCGTGGCCATGGGCACAGCTTGTGCCAACAGCTACACCAACCTTGAATTGGTACAATGGGAGAAAACGATTTTGTTGCATAACAATGCTTTCTCTAAGTAGATAGCCTGGTAGGTACGTTCTGTGGATGATATATTTTTATTATGGCGGGGTTCTCCAGCAGTACTAGAAGAATTTACTTTTATGCATAGCACAACCAATTTCCTTAGATTTACATACAAGTACCCTGCCATAGAGAGATAATTTCTAGATGTGAAAGTTAGAAAAGCATATTTTAGTAATCTGCATACTAGTGTTTACAGGAAACCTAAAAGAACATTTTTTTTGCACAAAAGTAGCACGCATCCTAGGGATGTTACACCCAATGTGTTGAAAGGGCAGGTCTATAGAATAATGAGACTGTACAAGACTCCCAATTACAAATAGCTATTGATTCCCTCAAGCGTGATTTTTTAGACAGAGGATACAATGAGAAAGAAAATTACTCTTGTATCACCAACACATGGAAAGAGAGGGAAGGAAGATGTAGGTCCTATTTTACTAATAAGGTGGTATATGACGCACCACAGGCATAGTCTACTTTTAGAGATATGTTTACAGTTTACCTACCATATTCCAGTGACATTAGCAAATATTGTGATAGCATAAAAAAATAACTGGAATATATTACATACCGTAGAATAATTGAAGGGAGTTATAGATGCAATACCACACTTTACGTTTAAGAATAATAAGTCCCAGAAGAAACATCTGTGTTATAGGTCACACTATTGTAATAAGGGGGCTCAATTTGGAGGTTGGGCACTTTTGCCTGTAGGTCATGTTCAGCCTGTAAGTATATATTCACAGGCTCAGTATGTACACATCCATATGTCAACTTCAAAATTGAGCTCAATTTTTATGCTGACTGTAAGACTTCCAACATTGTCTATTTTAGTAGTTGACAGGTCTGTCATGCCTTTTATACAGGCAAGACTAACAGACCTCTAAAAGACAGAATTCTTGAGCACTATAGGGATATTAAACATAAAAGAGACACTAATGCCATAGCACAGAACATTATTCAACATGAGTCAGAACACATTTTAAAGTTTTTTTATACTACAGATATTGGATGTGGGGATTAGAGGTGGTGACTTAGTGAATCAACAGAAACAGTAGAACAGAAATGGATCTTGCTCTTTAATGCAGATAAACTGCCTGGATTAAATGGGGTATCTAGCCATAAACCATTTTTGAAAGAACGTCCACTTAAACATTGATCTACTTTTATAAATGTTTCCTTTGTATTTTAAAGTTTTTTATTCTTTAGGATTTTAGATGTTTGCACACCAATATATTTCCTGTGAATATACCTTTTAGTGTTAATTGGTTTGATCAACCCCTAACAGCTGACTGGTTGGTTTCTTTTTTAAATTAGATGTTTTTTAGTTAGCAACTAGTCTGATGAAGCGATGTTATAGTTGTGGAAGCGCTTACTTTTAACTTTTATTGTTTATTTTTTATGTATTAAATAAACTGTGTCTGTGCCTAACCGTGTTGGTCCAGTATTTGATATTATAATTATGGTTCTAACTGAGATTGTAGTACTCACTGTGGTCCTAAGGACTGAAAAAGTCCAATTAGGAACTCCTGAGCAGTTGTCAAACTGTTTGAAGAGGGAGGGAAATAGTTTAACCATCTGTAGTTTCAAGATCACGGCACCTGGTGAACATACTGTAAGCTGTATTAGCCCATATCATGTTTCTGAACTGATAGTGTCCAGCTGCTACCCAAACTTGGTTATCTTTATGTGAAGGTAAGCATCACAAAAGGTACAAGAGAGCTAGTGTCCAGCTGCTACCCAAACTTGGTTATCTTTATGTGAAGGTAAGCATCATGAAGGGTACAAGAGAGCATCCAGTCTCCTCCTGACAGGGATGGAAGGATGGGCTGAACCATGACCATCCAAAAGGTTTCCTTGGAGATGAAATCTTTTAGGCCACTTAAAGCTTAAGTTCACCTGAGAGCCTTTTCTTTGGTACTAAAAAGAATCTGGAATAATTTCCTAATCATTTATGTCCTGGTGGGACTTCTAGTATGGCTCTTTTTTGCAAGCAGGTTGAGTACTTCCCTTCTTGATACAGTATTTTAATGGGGTAGGATGTCAAGCATGGGCAGGGACTGGGGTTATGGGGGTGTGGAAGGGAATTGTATACTCTCTGTATATTACTGTCTTTAGCCACTTGGCCTGAGTGATTGCCATCCATGGAGGAAATTGGACAGATGACACACAACAGCCTGCAGAGTGGGGCATTCAGACATTCTGCTACTGACCACCAGAAGGTGGGTTATGTCATCCAAATGCTGTCAGGCAGTCCTCTTTCTGGAGAGAGTGACTCTTCTGGAAGTTGCCACAAAAGTTCTGGTTTTGTCCATATTGCTGTTTTTACTGCTGTTAGCTACACAGAAGTCATAATTGATGTAGGCTTCTCTGCATCCAAGAAAAAGGACAGTGAAGAGACTGAAACCTCATTCCACCAGCTGAGATAATCTCTCTTTTTCCATATGTTCCAGGTAAGCTTTAACTTCAGGGCCAAAGAGACAACGGTCATAAAATGGTAAATTCATAAATGTTATATTGGTGTCTTTGCAGCTGTCTGTGAACCTGATCCAGGATCATCAATACAAGGCCATACTATAACCTGGAGTTGGGCCATACCCAAGCAGATGTGTAAGTTACTCTTATCCTAAGGTTCTATGCAGAAATAACAGTTGCTGAGTGGGACTATAATTTCTGCTTGACAGAACCATCAAATGATTGTTGTAGTGAGACAGATTTATCTCATTAACCAGATGTCAGTGGAAATTAATTTGTGTGGGCTCAGTTGTTTATGGCTCTCAGACAGAATGTTTAGGGCATATAAGCATGATTCACAAGACTGTCCATAACCCTCAGCTCCTTATTAGGGGGATAATCTGCCAGCCTTTAAAAAGTCATAGCCTTTTAAGGGCTAAGCTGTAATTACAGTATCAAACTTAGGAGTCTGCAACTGGAAGCGTCATTTATTAGGTGGTTGAAGAATCTTGTCTGATTTCCTTCTATAACCATCCAATAGTCATGCATGCAGTTCTCTCTGTAGGGAGGGAAAAGGGGCTATAAGCCAACCCCCAATGCATAATTTCTAAGACTTTTCCAATCTTGGGTTCCTTGAGAGAGATGAAGGGACTTGGCAATGTTCTTCATATTGATCATTGCTACAGTAGCCTAAGCTGTATGGGTTATATCTTGCATAGGATATTAACCGCTCAACAGCTTCAGGGCACCTTCCATGCACCCAAACCATTAGTCCGCTCAAGTTTACCTGATTAAAAGACTGGTTTTGGGCACTTCACTCTTAAGAGCATTCCTGCTGCCAAGAAGAGTGCACCTATGGAGGCTTTCGAGCATCAACGGTTGGCTAATGGTATTTATTGCTGGGCAGATGCATTTCTTCAGTGAAAAAACTTCCACATTACGTTTTTGTTGTTTAACCTACCTTTTTGTGAAAAACAACTATTTTAAAACTAAGGGAACGTATTTTTATTGACAGTCACTTTATTTTTATGTACTTTTAAACAGGAGGGCACTTTTTTACTTTTGTGGTTAAAAGTTGTTGAAAACTAGTTTTTCTGTGGAGAAACTATGTTTATTTTATTTTTCAACACTTTTATTACATTATCACTTAAGACATAGGTAAATATACATTAGCAGGAAAGAAAACAAACCATGTTAATATTTTTTTCCATTTACATACATTGTACATCGCACCTTTTTTCTTTGTAATTATCTTCAATCCAACATTGCATAAATTGCTGAATTCCTATCTTCCTTTAAACCTCACTTCTCGTCCTCCTGAACATTATTCTGCATGTATTGTTCATACAGTTTCCATTTATTTCTATGTAATTTGCACCTTCCCTTTTCTAAAGATCCATCTACCAGTTCTTTTATCTCTTTTATAATAGTTAATACTTCAGATATAGTTGGTTTAGACTGTGTTCATTTTATTTTAGGGGCTGAGGAAACTGTTTAAAGTGTGTTTTACTGTTTTTTATGAAAAGCTGACTTATTTGCTATATTTTTGTTTTATCAATCATTGCTGCTAAACTTCCAAGGGAATCAAGCACCATTTTTGGCTTGACCATGAAACAAACTGCTGGTCTCTGGGTCGGACTTTCTTTCAGCCACAAAAAGAAAAAATTATCTAAGCAGTTTTTTCCATGACAGCAGGCTGGTAATTTACCACACCCACAGATGGGTGATTCTGCTGTGGCCAAAGCTGGTTTCTCAGACTACTCATCTTTTTCCTTGGATCCCTCTGGTATTCTCCATACAGTCACCATGGGGTTGGGGTCCACTCAGTGAGCAAGGTAGAGACACTTTTGTCAGTTATAGGACAAGGGCCAGGGAGTGTGCCCTTGCTAGTGAGAATGCTTTGCCCATCCCTGAGGAGTCTGTTGCAGGCAATACTATGCCTATTTGCCCCAACTTTCCTGTCAAAAAAGAGACAGAAAATTAAACATTTAGCTCTTCCTGTGTCTGTTTCTTTGGATACAAGTAATTGATTGTGCTTGGTTCAGGGTCTTGTACAGGCTACTAACCCTTCTTGTAAGGTGGTTTCTGGTAAAAGAAAAAAAAGGATTCCTCTTTCCCTGAAGAGGATCAAGATTTTGAATCTGTAGGGGAATTTGAAGGGAAAATTCAGAAAATGTCTCCAACACAACATTCAAGTTTTGGGGAGTGTATGGTATCTGAATCTCAGTCCCTTAGAAAATATCATAAATGGTCACAAATAGAATTTCCTGAACCTAGACAACCCCCCATGCTGTCAGCACTGGATGATGTTTGTCACATCCTGTGGTTTCCCAACCTGTTGCTCCTAAGAAAGTAGATAGAATGTAGCAAGCTCTTCAGTCTTATCAAGTTTTTATACATTAATCAGTAGAAGGTCTAAGAATTTGCAAAAGGTGGGTGCAGTCTGATCAGTTGAGTACTGAGGTGGGACTGGGAAAGTGGGACAATGGGTTTGGTGGTTGTGGAAAGATGACCTTAAGAAGCTCTGACATCATGCGTGGAAAGACAGCAAATACATTCCGTTGCACATGATGTTACTCTGGATGTGGTAGTAGAAACAGGTATTTCCTGTGCAGCACACATATAGATAGTGCAAGTATTTTCAGTGCATGCATGGAAGTGATAGTTGGTTACCTATACCAAGCCACAGTCTCCTTCCATGGCATAGTGGACATATGCACTGTTATGAACTTGGAAATAATCCCACTGAAGGTGAAAAGATCCACAAAAAATATTTAATTCTTTTTTTTTTTTTAAATTAAATAATGATTTATGTGGAAACAGCGAAGTTCAGTTAAGTTTTAGTGTCACAGTAACTAAGTAAGGAAGTAGATGTCATGTAAAAATCACGAAAAACAAATAATCAGTTTAGTCGCAAGCAGTGTATAAAAATATTGTAACCACTGTAGCATTTTAGAAAAGATTGTAAGTCAAAATCTACTTTATTGTTATGCAATATATAGTATAAACCACAGGCACAGATGTTTGCATAAATTAGTAAAAGCTTCATTTAAATGATGTACCAACTAACTAAACTCATAATGTTTTTGGATAGCTTACTGTCCTTGCAATAGTTTTAAGCACAATTAATTTTCTTTTAGAAGTCTTTTAATAACAAAAGTCGTACTGTACCTTGACTGTTCTTTTAACAAGCTCTAGAGTGGGTGTGGGAGGGGGAGGCAATGCCTGTATCCAGGAGTTCAGAAATGTCAGTATTGGCTGTCTTCTTTTGCAAGTCAAAGTCTGTTGAAAAGAAACAAAAGGAAAGGAAGAATCCTGTTTTGAGAGGAGAAAGATGGAAATGAAAGGAAGAAAGATGTTTCAAGAAAGAAAGTACGAGAGAGAGAGAAAGACAGAAAGGAAAGGAAGAAGCATGTGTTGGGAGAGAAAGTTCCAGAGAGAAAGATGGAAAGGAAAGGAACAAGTGTGTTTTGAGGGAAAGTTTGGGAGAGAAAGACAGAAAGGAGGGGAAGAAATGTGTTTCGAGGCAGAAAGTTTGCGGGAGAAAGACGGAAAGGAAAGCAACAAGAATGAGAGTGACAGACAGAAAAGAAGTGCATCTGGAGAAAAAGGTAAGTCTTGTAAATAAGACTACTGTGAGAGTAAATGGTTGTTTTGCAGGTAGGAGCTTGGGGAATTGTATGCATAACATTGGTTAGAAATACAGATGTGTGAGCTAGGCATGCTAGAAGAAAAGAAACAGATCTGTGTTAGCTTAGGTTTAGGGGACTGCACAGTGGCAGTCCACCACTACCATAAATTATGCAGCTGAGTTTCCCACATTTGGGGAAAATCACAGGAGTCAACCCAACCTAAAAGTACAATGGAAGAGTCTCATCCTGGGGAAGCCACCTTCTTGATCATGGTATTCCCCCTGGATGTAAGTATGACTTTGGTTACTGAGAACCTGACAATTCTGTATGTGATTAGTGGCAAAACTAGGGTTGAGAAAGGAAAGGAAAGAAATTAGAAGTTATGTACCTACCATAACGTTCCATGTTAGTTGTCTTCTCTCGCCTTCTTTCTTGCTGGATGGGTTCGGAGCCGATCCTCGGCTCCGACTCGGCACTTGCTTTAGCTCGAGAACTCCTTTTACCAGCTCGAGGCAACCCTATATCCCATGATGCAAGGCGGAACTACCTCAGATCTCGTTTGGCAGCTAATTAACCTTGCTAAAGACTATCCTAACAGAATTAGGAACAATGGTTCCTAAAAGAAATCCTCCTAACAACGTACCAGAGGAAACAATCTAATAGGAACTCTCCAAGATCTGTCCAGGCCAGGGGGAAGGAGGGAGGGACGCAAGAAAGAAGGCGAGAGAAGACAACTAACATGGAACGTTATGGTAGGTACATAACTTCTAAATGTTAAGTTGTCAATCTCGCCTTCATTCTTGCTGGATGGGACCGTCCCTAGCACCTGTATCCCGGGTGGCTCAATGGAACAGACTCTTGAGAACTGTGGAACCAAAACTGGCCCTATCTCTGGAGGCCAAGTCCAACTTGTAATGAGAGACAAAGGTATGGGCGTGGCCCAAGTAGCTGCTGCACAAATGGTATCAATGGGTAGTCTATCCTGAAAAGCTGCAGAAGTGGATAGACTCCTGGTAGAGTGTGCTTTAGGCTTAGAAGATAGCTGTTTGCCCCTGAGAGAGTACACATAGGAAATAGTGGAAGTCAACCATCTGGATAAGGTCACTTTAGATACTGGAAGACCTATTCTGTTTTCTGCATAGGAGACAAATAATTGGTCCGATTTTCTAAATTGTTTAGTTCTATGCAAATAGTACCTGAGCTGACGATGGACATCCAAAAAATGCAGTTTCTGTTCAGCTCTGTCGGAATAGTTTGGGAAAAAGACTGGTAGGTCTATAGATTGGTTAATGTTGGTTTGAGATACGACTTTGGGGAGAAAGGAAGGGTTAGTTCTTAATGATACCCTGTCCTTATGAAAACCAAATAAGGGGAACGAATGCAGAGAGCTTGAATTTCGAAACCCTTCTTGCAGAAGTGACAGCCAGTAAAAATATAGTTTTCCAGGTCAATAACTTCAAAGAACATGAAGCAGACGGTTCAAGGAGGAAGTATCAAGGATGCCAACATTAAGTTTAGATCCCATTGCGGAGGAGGATGCTTTATAGGTGGTTTTAGGAGGAAAACTCCTCTTAGAAAAGCCTTGCATAACCTATGAGACATAATGTTATTGTCATGCAGGCCAACATGATACTTAGAAATAGCAGCCAGTTGTACTTTGACTGTAGATGACGAGGATCCTGAATGAAAAACCTCCGCCAGTAAATCTAAAACCGAATGTACAGGCGCAGTAAAGGGGTCAATATTTCTGGAATTCGCCCAAATAGAAAAACGTCGCCACTTGCTAGCATAAACAGTCCTAGTGGACGACTTCAAGGAAGAGACTAAAATGTCTCTGACTGAGTCCGAAATCATCGGTAGCCTGGCTAGGGTAGGAAGTGGAGCAACCAAGCAGTGAGGTTGAGAGAATGAATGGCCCGGTGCTGCTGACCCGATTGATGGATCAAGAGATCCGGAACTGGGTCCAGATGCCAGGGCTGCACCAGAAGGTGACGATGCAGGGACGGAAACCAAATTTGTCGAGGCCAATATGGGGCAATGAGGATCAACTTGGCTCTCAAACGGTGGCTTTCTGAATGACTTGTGGAATCAAGGAAAAGGAGGAAAAGCGTAGAAGTCCCCGGGCCAATCCTGGGTTAGAGAGTCTCTCAGAGGTTGGCCTGGAAGGGGAAAGAGAGTGAAGAAATCGGGCACTTGTTGTTTTGAGGAGTAGCAAAAGATCGCAACAAGGAGTGCCCCACTTCAGAAAAATCTGATCCACTACAGATTGATTGAGAGACCACTCGTGAGGCATCAGAATGGATCTGCTCAGCCTGTCCGCTAATAGGTTGGACCTGCCGGGATGTGCGTTGCTATCAGAAACCGCTGAGAAGAGATCGCCCACTGCCAAAGTCTGAGAGCTTCTCGACATAACGGATAGGACCTGGTCCCGCCCTGCTTGTTGATGTACCAGACTACGGACATGTTGTCCGTCTGTACTGCAATAGTCCCCGTGGGAAGAAAGTCGTTGAGGGCTTGCAACGTTAAAAGCATTGCTCTCATCTCCAGGACATTTATGTGCAGATGGTATTCTATGGGTTGCCACGTCCCGTGGACCATCCTGCCCTGATAATGCCCCCCCCCACCCGATCAGAGAGGCATCCGTAGTGACTGTGGCAACTGGAGGAGGGGGAATAAAGGGACGGCCCTGATGAAGAAGAGGGGAAGATATCCACCAGTTCAGATGAGCTCGGCACGACTGTGTTACCAAGATTTCGTGCCTCATCGGGAGACTGTGGTACGACCACTGCGTGAATAGCATCCACTGCAGAAGACGCATGTGGAAGCGAGCCAGAGGTAGAAGAACAATGGCCGCAGCCATAAGACCTAGAACCTTCAGTATAAATCTGGCTTTGATCTTGTTGCTTTGCAAAAGAAGCCGAACAAATTTTGGATGTCCAGAATTCTTTGATCTGTTAGTCTGGCTAACATTTTGACGGTGTTTAATTCTGCGCCTATAAAGGTGATAGATTGGCAAGGCAGCAGAGAAGATTTTTCGAAGTTTACTGAAATTCCCAAACTCCTGCAAAGCTGAAGAGTGTAGTCTCTGGACTGAAGAAGCTGACACTTGGTGGTGGCGGAGAGGAGCCAGTCGTCCAAATAGGGAAACACCTGGAATCCTCGACGTCTCAGATGAGCTGTGACCACTGCCATGCATTTGGTAAACACTCTGGGGGCTGAAGTGAGGCCAAAGGGCAGGGCTCTGAATTGGTAATGACTGGTCCTTAGCCGAAAGCGGAGAAACCTTCTGGAGCGTCTGTGAATCTTTATGTGATAGTACGCATCCTGAAGGTCTATAGAGCACATCCAGTTGTCCTTGCCCAGAAAGGGCAGAATGGACTGAAGCGTGACCGAAGCCTTCTTGACAAATCTGTTCAGATTGCTCAGGTCTAATATTGGTCTCCAATCTCCCGTCCTTTTGGGGACCAAAAAGAATCTGGAGTAGACGCCGGATCCTACCTGGTTTGCTGGCACAGTCTGGACGGCTCTTTTTTCTAGGAGCTTTGAAACCTCCTGTTCTGCCAAATCCCTTTGACCGGGTGAGATGTCTGGAAGGGATTATAGAGGTACGGGAAACCTTTCGAAGGGGATTTTGTAACCCTCGGATATAATCGACTGTACCCACATCTCTTGAGATAGGGATTGCCAGGCTACTGGGTACAGCGAAATCCTTCCCCCGACTACCTCCAAGGGTGGACAGTCGGGCAACACCTCAGGGATGCTGAAAGGGCTTCTCAGGAAGAGACTCCCTGTTGCCCTGGTTCTGAGGACCCCCCTTGCCTCTAGGGCGGCTATTATTGTTACCCCTCTGCCTCTGGGGTAAACTGACCACGTGTGTCCGTGTAGCTCCTTGGGCTTTTCGGAACCACACCTTCCTAGCCTTCTGACCCTTGGGGTATGGTCTAGAAGGAGTGGAAAACTGGACTCCAACGGCAGAAAGAGTTTTACCGTCCTGCTCACACCTGGTCAAGGTATCCTTCACCTGAGGTCCGAACAAAGCCGAACCATCAAAGGGGTATTAGTGAAGGACGCCTTAAAGGGGTCCATAAAATTACAAAGCCGCATCCAGGCTTGGCGCCTAAGAGCAACTCCTGTGCCTGCGCTGCTCGCTCCATCGGCCGCATAGGATATGAGCCGCATGGAGGAGTTAGATATAGAATTCAGGATTGCAAGCTGCGAGGCAATCTTTTCCTGAGCCCCAGCAGCAAAGGATCCTGGACTACTTCACCCAGTTCCTTGAGAACATCTCGTTGAAGCCTGGTGAAGTGACAAAGATAATTCAGCGAACGCATAGCAAAGGTCGCTGAAGAAAACATCCGCTTTCCATACCTGTCCATGGTCCTAGAATCCTTGTTAGGAGGATGGACAGGTACTGAAGGATCCGCCAGTTCCTTCTTAGTGGCCGCCGCCACCACCATAGCATCCACAGAGACACCCTTGGAAAGGAACTGTTTGTCCGAAGGGGCCGTGATGAATTTGGATGGTCTCCTGGGGACAGGTTCCACAGAATCTGGAGCTGCCCACGCCTTCCGAGCCACTACCTGCATCAGTGGGTCGAAAGGCGGAGACACCCAGGAGGTGGAGGGTCGGGATCCAAAAGCCTCCAGGTATACCGACTCATCCTCGGAGTGGTCAATGGAGGGCCAATTCCCCCTCTGTTTGAGGAGCTCAAGGATGTCTGAAAAAGAGACATCCTCAGAGGGGGACCGTGGGGAACCCTCCGACTCATCTAAGTCAGTATCAGATGTAGTAGACTCAGGGGAGTCTGTGTGTTTCCTCTTACGTCCTCTTCCGAGGGGTTCCCCTGCAGGATCAGGAGAAACCTCGGAAGAGGAGGAAATTCCCAGTGGGGAAACCTGGGGCGATGGATCCCTGGGCCTGTGAGCAAGAGGTTGGCAAGAGGCATCTGCAGGCACTGAAGAGGGAGGAGCTAGAGGGATGGACCGTTGACCAGGCTCAGAGGCCAGGACACTCCTCATCACCTCAAAGGCTCCTCTCCCCGGGAGGCCGGAACACACCCGCTCCGAAGAAACAGGAATGGCCGGCTCCAAAGAGAGAGAAGGCTCCGAGGCCGATGTCGGCGCCGAGCTTACCAAAGCCGAAGCCCCGAGAGGGAGAGCGGGGTCGGACAAGGGTCCGATGCCACTAGCCCCCTCGGAGCCGACAGTGGAAACCCGACGACCGGATCCCTCCAAGGAAGGTCTCACGGAGGAGATCGGAGCCGAGGATGACGGAGCCGTAGGATGTATCGGCTCCGGCATCGAAACAGTCGCTGTCCCGAGAAGCTCCGGCTCCGAACTGCGTTGTGGAGTCGGAGGAGGAAGTTCAAGGATTGGGGCTATAGCCGAAGTCTGTTGAGACGGGCTATGGAGCATTTGGGCCAGTGCCTGAGACTTCAACAGCCTGCTTACCACCCTCTCTAAATCATGGTCAGACAGCCTGGAAGATCTCGAAGATCGGCTCCGATGGCTCCGCTCCGACAAAAGAGGAGACCCCGGAGCCGAGTGGATACTCAGTATAGAAGGGGACCGGGATCTCTTACGGGTCGAAGCCATCGGAGCCGAAGTCCCTTGAACCCCAGATGGAGCCGAGGATATCTCGCCCCGGATACTGGATAAAGTGTCGGCTCCAGCCGGAGCCGACAAGGCCACAGTAGTCAGGGTATCGGAGCCGGCCGGCGCCGAACCCACTACTTGAAAAGAAGATGTATCGGCTCCAGCCGAAGCCGATGTCGGCTCCGACGGAGCCGGAGCCACCGGAGGAGGCTTGGACACTGTAGCCTGAGCCTTCGGTGGTTTAGGAGGTTTTCCTGACCCTAATTTAGGAGGAGAACCTTCTGGCTTAAGTAAGCCTCGGAGGATGAGTTTATTCCTCCTTTCCTGCAGGACTCTTTGGCTAAAAGCATGACATAAAGCACAGGAGTCCTGCAGGTGCAAAGGCCCCAGGCAATAAACACAAGAAGTGTGACCGTCTGTCAGAGACATTTTCTGACAGCACTGGTCACACTTTGAAGCCTGAGACCTTGCCTTCCTTTGACATCCTAGGAGGATGGAAACACAAACAATCCCAACAAACACACAAATTAATCCCTTACACAAACACGCAGGAAGAGAATAACCAATGGGAAACTAGGCCTGACTAAGAAACTTTAAACTAAGATTATAAAAAGTTTAAAAACAAGGGAATAGGGTGGGCTGTAACTAACTACAGACTAAACTGACACTAAAAGGGAAAAATAAACCCCTAACTACTCTTTTTTCTTATTTCACAAAGAAAAACTTACCTCAGCTGGCAAAGGAGACCTCTTTCGCTAAGCGGCTAACGAGATCTGGGGTAGTTCCGCCTTGCATCATGGGATATAGGGTTGCCTCGAGCTGGTAAAAGGAGTTCTCGAGCTAAAGCAAGTGAGGATCGGCTCCGAACCCATCCAGCAAGAATGAAGGCGAGATTGACAACTTAATATAAAGCCTATTTCAAGGGGAAAAAGATAGAAAGGAAAGGAAGAAGTATGTTTTGAAAGAGAAAGATGGAAAAGAAAGGAAGAAACATGTTTTGAGAAAGAAATTGAGAGAGAATGTTTGAGAGAGAGAGACAGAAAAAGAAGCAGCATGTTTTGTGAGAAAGTTCAAGACAGAAGTTTGGAAAGGAAAGGAAGAAGCATGTTTTCAGAGAAAAAGAAAAGAAGTACATTTGTAGAAAAAGGTAAATGTTGCAAATAGGAGTAAATGATTGGTCATTTCAGAGTTAGGAGCTTGGGGAATTGTATATATAACATCGGTTAGAAATACAAGCCTGAGAGCCAAGCATGGTAGAACAAAACAGACCGATCTGTTTGTTGGATTAAGTCTAGAGGAAGGCACAAATGTGGTCTCCCACTATCATAAATTGTTTCCCAACTTTGGGGAAATCACAGGGGTTCTACCCAGCTGAAGATTACAATGGGAGAGCTTCATCCTGGGAAACCATCCTCTTGACTGTGGTATTTCCCCTGTCATTTAAGTATGCCTTTGATTACTGACACCCTGGCATTGGTTTATGTAGTTAATGTCAAACCTGGCTTTTAGAAAAGAAAGGGAGAATCCTGTTTCGAGAGGAGAAAGATGGAAATGAAAGGAAGAAGCATGTTTCAGGAGAGAAAGTTTGAGAGAGAAAAACAAAAAGGAAAGGAAAGAAGAGTGTTTCAAGAGTAAGACAGAAAAGAAGTACATTTGGAGAAAAAGGTAAGTTTGTAAATAAGAGTAATACAAGAGTAAATGATTGGTTGTTTCTGAGTTAGAAGCTTGGGGAATGGGATGTACAACATTGGTTAGAAATATAGGCTTGTGAGCTAGGTATGGTAGAACAAAAGAAACAGATCTGTTTGTTTGTTAGCTTGTGTTATGGGAACTGCACGAATGCAGTCTCACACTACCATAAATTATGCAGTTGAGATTCCCACATTTGGGGAAATAACAGGGTTCTGCCCAGCCAAAAAGTGCAGCGGAAGAGCCTTATCCTGGGGAAACAACCTTCTTGATCATGGTATTCCAACTGCCAGATAAAGATGGAAAGGAAAGAAAATAGTGTGTTTCAAGAGAGAAAGTTCAAGACAGAAACACAGAAAGGAAAGAGAATGATTTAGAGGGACTGACAAATGCTAAAGTATTGCAGAATAGGGGGAATCTCACAGAACGAGAAAAGGATCAACTGCAGAATGCTAAACAGAAAATAAGGGATTACCGGGATGATATGCACAAATTTAAAAAGATTGCTGTTAAGCAACTGTTTTTTGAGAATAACTTTAGAGCACAAAAACTTTTAACACAGTGACTCAGGCAGCAGAAGTAGAAAGGGTTGTCACCAAGCTTAAGGCAAATATAATTAGGAAGGTAACAAGAGATCCTTTAGAGGTATTAGAAATATTTCAGAAATGTTATGAAAGTCTGTATAAAGTGGAGAAATATGGAAATCAAGAAAAGATACAAATGGGAAATGTTTACAGAAGAAATAAATATGCCAAGGTTAGAGGTAGATGAGGTTCAATTACTAACAGGAGAGGAAAAGATGAGGGTATTATTGTGGAAGTTTAGAAGCTAATAGGTAAAAACTGAAGATCTTGAAGATTTTAACAGTATTTTAAGAGGAGGAGAAGTACCAACATCCTGGAAGAAAGCAGTGGTAGTTTTAATGCACAAAGAGGGTAAAGATCGATTGAATCCAGCTTCACTCAGGCCCATTTCAATACTAAACCATGATTATAAAATATTTATGTCTATAACAGCTAAAAGAATGGCACAAATTTTGCCCAAACTGAAAGATATGAATCAGTATGCTTTTGTGGAGGGGAGGGAAACATTTGATAACATTAACAGAACACATGATCCAGATGGAAGCAGAATGTAAGAAAATACCACTTTTGCTGGTGGTCTTGATGCAAAGAAAGCATTTGACGGAGTAAGGTGGGACTCTATGAGCGGGGCAATGGAAGCATTTGCATTTCATGATAAAATTACAAGATTGATTAGGCGTATATATGAGGTGTCGGAAGTAAAAAAATTAAAGTGGGCGGGGTCCTCTCTGATCATTTCTGCTTGAGCAGAGGAACAAGGCAGGGTTGTCCTTTCCCCTTTCTTGTTTGCATTATATTTAGAACCACTGACAATGAAAATAAGGGACTCAGAAATTCAAGGATATAATTTGCACGGTAGTCAAAAGCTGGTTCTGTTTGCAGATGATGATATTTTATACCTGACAAAACCAGAAAGGGACATAATAGTGTTGTGCAACATTTTGAGAGGGTATCAAATCTTTTCGGGATACAAAATTAATGAAGCTAAAACAAAGGCAATAGCAGTAAATTATGTACCCATACTCAAATTGGTTCAGCAATATCCATATTTATGGGGACATGATCAAATTAAGTATTTTGGAATATGGATAAAAAATGATTCCGGTGTGGAAGCTAAGGAAGAGACTAAACAAAAGATGATACAAACGCTGAGAAAATGGAAACTCTCTTATATGGATATGGATAGTAAGGTAAAAGCAGTTAAGATGTTTTTAGTCCCTTTAATCTTATACACAGGTCAGGCATATTTTTATCAAAAAGAGGAGAAGTTGTGGATAGCAATTAAGAAAAAGCTGAAGGACTTTATGTGGGAGGGGAAGAAGGCAAAAGTCAAGTGACATGAGCTGATTTTTCTAGTAGAACAAGGCAGATTGGGATTACACAATTTGAAGGGGTATTTCAGAGCTACACAGTTAAGTCTCCTATACACAGCACAAGCAGAAAACTATAATTCAAAGTGGAAAGGAATGATGATGGAAAGGGGGAAGCTCAATGAATAAGGAGGGACTGCGATTTTTTTATGCAAACCTTTAAGGAGCATAAGAAATAATCATACAAAATATTATATTCATAAAGTAGCAGGAAGTATTCTAAGAACTAAGCCAACACACAAATGGAGAAAGGAGATTCTACCGATATGGATGACTGCAACTAGGGATATAGATAATAGGGAAGAGAGGGCTGGAATTTATTGGAGAAAACTGGCAAAGGAACCAAGGTATTGGGAGTGAATAACTAGAGAGGGAAAGGTGATAGATGGGAAGTTGCCAAGAATTTATTTGGACTGCAGTTTAGAGATTGTCTTCAGTATCAAGGATTAATATCAGAGTATAGGCAAAGAGAAAAAAATAGGGGACTGCTAAATGAAAGGCCAGCATTGGTAGAGTTTTTAGTAGAATCTAGTGCAGAAGCCGCCATTAAAAAAAGAATAATTAGTAGAACATATAAAATATTGCATGATAACTATAACAGTCAATGGGATCCTATTAGATGACCGAAGACACATTCTACTGAATGTGTCTTGGTCGAACTTAAAACAATGAAAAGGCAAAATAGCGAAGAGGCTTTTAAGCAAATTCTTTCCCAGGGAAAGAATTTACTTGGCCGCTTCCGTTACTTTGCCATTTTTGGAACTGTAGTGCGATCTTGGAGTTGGTATATTTAAGTAGGGAGGGTGTGGGAGGTGAAGCCCCCCACTTTATGTATTCTTTCAATTTTTTTTGGAACAGTGATTTTTTTTTTCCCCTTAGAAAAAAATTGATGTTCTGAGCTTTCGAGATTGTAAGCTTTCGCTTACATGAGGTCAGTTATTCATCGTTCCCTTTTTTAAGCGTTCGATGATATAATGTAGACCCCAGTCAATCAGAGGAGGTTAGAAAGGATTGGGAAGAGAGAATGGATAAGCAATTCACAAGGAAACAATGGGAGAATTTATGTACGTCTCCCAAACATGCAACAAAATCTAAAAGATTTGGGATTTTTGCTTGGAAATGTTTACATGGATATTTATATACCTCACGTAGACTCCAGAGAATTTTTCCTGAGGTAGGCAGCAAATGTTAGAGGTGTGACAAGGAAGAAAGAGATATTGGGGAACATGTTTTCTGAAAATACAGTGAGTTGGTAGACTTTAATGATTCCCTGCAGGATGCACTTTGAGATACTGGATGGGCAGATTGGTGTGATGAGAGAGATGATTTTTCTGAGCTGCGATACAGAATCGAAACTGCCTAAGCTTGGTAAAGCTTTGCTGAGTCTAATTATGGTGACTGCCAAAAATGCAATTACTACAAAATGGAAATCAAAATCTAAATCAACTGTACTAGAAGTAGTGAATATAGTAACAGATAAAACAGCTGGAATTGACATCTTTAGAAAAGGACAGGAACAAATTTCATAGAAAAAAATGTGAATTGTGGGAACAATACATACAGGGAAGAATGAGGTTTAAAAAAAGGCAGGACTTAAATGAGATATGTAATGTCTGACTGAGAATGATTGGGTAGATTTGCAACTGGGAGTATGGTTTGTGATGTAAAATGCTTGCAACTAGGATTGTGTTGGTGTGGTTTTTCATTTATATAACTGTATGATTGACTATGTCATTAAGTAATGGTTTAATAAAGATGTTTTTTGTCTAAAAAAAAGGGCAGGAACTGAATAATTTATGTAATGTTGTTTAGGGTATATGCTATATAGCAATGAATGTGACGTATAATGTTTGCAAATCTGAACTTGTTAGTGCAGTTTGATTACTTTTATATAAGTCTAAATGTATCTGTGTCACAAGTAATAATTCAGTAAAGGTGTTAAAAAAAGCTGTTGAAGTTTCTGAAATGTTGCACATCAGATTAACAAAGCACATGATTGGAAATAGCAGTGGAAAATACTAAAAATAATCCAGAACTGAGGATCACTTAGAAACATTTTTGTAAGCATACACATCTGATTTCTCATTCCTGTGATTTTTATGAAAACGTGCCTTATTTATTTTGCAATTAGTTGCTAATGACACCTAGTTTGAACTTCTGGGAAAATAAAACCCTGACAGCTGTTAAAAAAATCTGAAGATTCACAATGGAATAACACCATAGTAAAAAAAATCATATCTAAAGGAAAACATATTTTCTCCACAAAGTATTTAAAGTAGTAACCATTTTGAAATGAATATTCAGGAAACATAGTAACAGTATGTTTGTCGGAAGTCATGGTGACAGTAAAGTTCATTAGACACTGAGAGCTGTTCCTAAAATTACAGTTCACCCCTACACTATCTGTGCCAGGGATTGCTAAATATATGAGGGTCTTGACTGCAGTGGATCACCCAAGCAAACTAAAATGCTCTTAAGTTAAAAAAAAAAATGCAGTAGTGTAGTCACCATCCCTTAAGTGCAGTCATTTTGCTGCAGGTAACAAAAAAAGAAGTTATGTACCTACCATAACATTCCATCTGAGTTGTTCATCTCGCCTTCATTCTTACTGTGGGTTCGGAGCCGATCCCTCGGCTCCGAGTTGGCCTACTACAAAGCTTGTGGCTCGGGGCCAAGTCCATATCCCATGATGCACCTAGAGTTCCCTCAGATCTTGTTTGCTGCATATAATAATACCATATGTCATTCTATAACTCCATAAGAGAGAAGGTATAGAAGGGTTGAGTGACCAGGAAGGATCTAGCATCTCGGTCTTATGAAAGCCCAGGAGGGGGTAGGAGGGAGGGACGTAAGAATGAAGGCAAGATGAACAACTCACGTGGAACGTTATGGTAAGTACATAACTTCTTTATGTGAAGTTGTTCTATCTCGCTGTTCATTCTTACTGATGGGTAGCGTCCCAAGCACCATCTACCTCAACCGTGGATCCAAAGGAGGCCCTGTCAACTTTGTAATGAGTGATAAAGGTATGAGGTTTCGACCAAGTGGCTGCTGTACAAATGTTATCAATGGGAAGTGTGGCAGAAAAAGCAGATGATGTAGAAACTGCTCTGGTTGAGTGAGCTTTAATTTTATGCTGTAAGGGCATATTGGCAGCTGAATAAGCAACAGTGATACAATCAGATAACCATTTAGACAAAGTTGTTTTAGCCACTGGCATACCTTTCCTGGAGTCTGAAAAGGAAAAAAAAAGCTCATCTGATTTCCTGAAATCTTTTGTTCTAGCCAAATAAAATCTGAGCTGTCTGTTAACATCAAGTTTGTGCAGCTTGTGCTCTAGATTGTTGGACTGATTGGGGAAGAAAACTGACAAGTCAATAATTTGGTTGAGATTAGTTTCAGTGCAAACTTTGGGCAAAAAAGAGGGGTTTGTTCGAAGTGAGAGACTGTCAGTATGGAAAACCAAATAAGGAGGCTTAATGGACAAGGCTTGAAGCTCTGACACTCTGCGGGCAGAAGTAATAGCCACTAAAAAGATAGTTTTCCATGATAAAAATTTGAGGTCACATGAGGAAGCTGGTTCAAATGGAGGAAGAATTATGCAGGAAATCATAAAATTTAGATTCCATTGGGAATAGGGAAGTTTCACAGGTGGTCTAATATGAAAGGTCCCTTTGAGAAAGGCTTTGGATAATTTGTGTGACATAATATTCAACCCTTTGAATCCAAGATGAAAGTTAGAGATGGCAGCAAGTTGAACACGGACTGTTGATGCTGCAGTTCCATTATTGAAGATCATGGTCAAAAATTCCAGTATAGAGGCCTTAGGGGCTTGGTAAGGATTAATATTGTTTTTAGAGGCCCATATAGAAAATATTTCCATTTGCTCAGGTATAGCTTCCTTGTAGAGGATTTATGAGAGGATAAGAGAATTTGCTTTGTCTCATTAGAAAGATTGTGGAACCTGGCTGTGATGGGAATTGGAGCAGCCAAGCTGTCAGCTTCAGTGACTGCAGAGAGGGATGAAGTTCCCCCGACGAGTGAGTCAGAAGGTTCGGAACTGAGTCCAGAAACCAGGGGTCCTCCAAAAGATGAAGTCAAAAGAAAGGGAACCAAATCTGATGAGGCCAATGAGGAGCTATTAGAATGATGGTCCTTCCCAGGGCTTTCGCTTTCTGTAATACCTTGGGTATCAATGGGATTGGTGGGAATGCATAGAGGAGACCCGGGGGCCAATTACAAATGAGTGCGTCCCTTGGGGCTTCTCCCAGAGGGGGAATCAGGGCAAAGTAACTTCTGCATTTCGTGTTGATGTGACTGGCAAAAAGGTCACAGCAAGGCTGGCCTCACCTGCGGAATATCCTATCCGATATTTCTGTCTTGAGGGACCACTTGTGGGGCAACAAAATTGCTCTGCTCAGCTTGTCTGCTATCACGTTGGATTTCCCTGGGATGTGCACTGCTAACAGAAAGTGCTGGGTGGGTATAGCCCACTGCTATACTCTTAGGGCCTCGCGACAAAGGGGGTATGACCTGGTTCCTCCTTGTTTGTTCAAGTACCAGACCACTGACATGTTGTTCATCTGAATCACAATCGTACCAACAGGAAGAGAGTCCTAGAAGTACTGCAAGGCCAAAAGTACTGCTCTCATCTCTAGGACATTGATATGCAGATGTGTCTCTTGATCGGTCCATGTGCCTTGGGCTGTCCTTCCCTGAAAATGCCCCCCCCCCACCCTATCAGGAAATTGTCCGTGGTCACTGTGGACGCTGGTGGGGTAAAACAAATGGATGTCCTATCGTAACATGAAGTGAGGTCAACCACCACTGAAGATACTTTTTGCAGGAGTTTGTGATCATTGTCATGTGAGACATGGGGAGCTCTTGGTAAGACCACTGAGTGAACAACAGCCATTGCAGTATCCACATGTGCATATGACCCAGTGGTATGGCCAGAATTGCTGCTGCTGCCATCAAACCTAAGAATTTCAGAACTTCTGATGCTGGAGCCTTAGTTTTGGATATTAGAATGCGGACCTGCTGACGGAGAAGGAAGACTTGTTCTACTGGAAGTCTTAGCATGGTGGTGGTTTTGTCCAGTTCTGCTCTGATAAAGACAATATGCTGGGATGGTGACAAGGCAGATTTTTCTGAGTTTATTGTAATGCCCAGCTGGTTGCAGAGTGACAGAGTGGATTCCCTGGCCTGAATGAGTTGATTCCTGGTGGTGGTGGTGAGGAGCCAATTGTCTAGGTACGGCAATACCTGGAATCCTAAACATCTCAAGTGAGCCGTGACCACTGCCATGCATTTGGTGAGCACTCTGGGGGCTGTAGTGAGACCAAAGGTCAGGGCTCGAAACTAGTAATGATTGGCTCCCAGCCAGAAGTGCAGATGATCCCTGGATGGCCTGGCCATTTTTATGTGGTAGTACGCAACCTGGAGATCTGTCGAGCACATCCAATTGTCTTTCCCTAAGAAGGGAAGCATCGACTGAAGCGTGACCATCCTAAACTTCTTTCTTTACAGATTTGTTTAGTCTGATGAGGTCCAATATAGGTCTCGAGTCCCCTGTCTTTTTTGGAACTAAAAAGAATCTTGCGTAAGTTTCGGATCCTGTCTGGTCTGCTGGGACGGGTTGGATGACTCTTTTTCTTAGCAACATCTGGATCTCTACTGTTGCTTGTTCCTGTAACTGGGTGGAACGTCCGGGATTTTTATTGTCGGTGAAGGGGGTGTGGCGAATGGGAAGAAGTATCCTCTGGAAATTATACTTTGTACCCAGTTGTCGTTTGTTATTTTGTGCCAGGCGTCTGGGTACAAAGATAAGTGACCCCCAACTGCCTCCAGAGCAGGACAGTTGGGAATCCTTTCAAGAGCACTGGTAGGGCTTCCCAAAGAAGTGATCTCTGTTGTCATGGTTTTGCAGACCCCCTCTGCCGTGAGGGCGGCGTCTTCCATTATTGCCCCCTCCTCTGCCCCTGGAGGGGGGTTCACCACATTTGTCCTGAAAAGCTCCTTGGGCTTTTCGGAACCACATTTTTCCTCCCCTTTGACCCTTGTGATAGGGTCTGGTAGGGGTTGAAAAATAGACTCCGATGGCAGACAGAGTCTTTCCAACCTTCTCACACCTGGTCAAAGTTTCCTTAACTTTGGCCCGAAAAGGGATGAGCCATCAAAAGGGGTATTCACAAAGGATGACTTGAAGGGCTTCGCTAAGGAACACAAGCACATCCAGCAGTGTCTCCTAAGAGCAACTCCTGTACCCGCTGCCCCACTCGTTCCCTCAGCTGCATATGAAATTAGGTGCATGGGCAAGTTAACAATGGAGTTGAGGGGGTAGCAAGCTGGGAGGCAACTTTGTCTGTAGCTCCTGCAGCTACTGTACCCTGAAAAATATCTTCCAGCTCTTTAAGGAGATCTCTTTGTAGTCTCATAAAATGGGTTAAATAGTTAAGCGAACAAACTGCAAAAGTCACTGAACTAAACATGCGCTTCCCTTATCTATCCTTGATCCTGGAGTCTCTGTTAGGAGGATGGATAAACGAGGAAGTTTCAGACATGTCCTTTTTGGTGGCTACCGACACTACTGTGGCATCAACTGGCACACCTTTGGTCAAGAAGGATTTATCTTGGGGGGGCAGAAATGAACTTATTAGGCCTCCTAAAGACAGGCTCCATGATGTCCGGAGACTCTTACGCCCTTTATGAGACCAGCTGCATAAGCTCATTGAAGGGCAGAGACACCCAAGAGGTGGGGAGCTGAGACCCGAAAGACTTCATGAGAACCAAACTCATCCTCAGTAGGGTTGGTGGACTGCCAGTCACCCCTCTGCCTAAGTATTTCAAGTATCTCTGCAAATGAGATATCCTCAGAGTGGGAGCGTGAGGACCCTTCTGATTCATCCAAGTCAGTATCAGGTGTTAGGAACTCCTGAGGAGAGTCTAAATATTTCCTCTTACACACACATTTCCTGGGAACCTCATCAGTGGGAGCTTCTGGTGAGGTCTCGGAAGAGCATGGGCCACCCAATGGGGCTTCCTGATGCTCTGAGTCTCTGCGCTTTGCTAAGACACAAGCTGTTTAGGGGATGAAGAAGCCGGACCCAAGGTTGAGGATGTCTTGAGAGACATAACTCTCCTCATGGCTTTGAAGGCACCCCTGCTCCAATGCGAAGGGACCCACTGATCAAGGAAACTGTCAATACCCCTGGCACCAGGATAGTGGACTCAGAGCCCGAGGTAGGAGCCGAGCTCATCTGAGCCGAAGCCCCGAGAGGCAGAGTCGGAACCGACAAGTCGGTTTGACTATCCTCCCCGGATCCAACCAGAGAGTGTCGGCTCCTAGAGTCCTTGATCGGCCGTTGCCTGTAAAAGCTTCTGCACCACCCGATCCACATCCAAATCTGAAAGGCTAACAGAAGACTGAGATGAATGGATCAATGGTACCAACCGAAATAGCGGAAATTCTGGAGTTTCGGATACCGGTTCCAAAACCGGGGACCGGCTCCAAAAAGAAAAGACAGTCGGCTCCGAGACCTGTGGAGCCGATGTCACAGATTTTTTTGAATCTTCAGAAGTCTTGGAGGACTTACTAGATCCATCCTAGTCACTCAAAGCCTCCTGGAAAGAAGATTTCAACAAACCCCTATCAATGAGTTTCCTCCTTCTCTCTTGGAGAACCCGAGAGGAAAAGGAATGGCATATGAATATATTTCTTTTAAGTGCAAGGCAGCTAAGCAGTAGACACAATTGACATGGCAGTCAGTAACAGACATCTTCTGCCCACATTTAGGGCATTTTTTAAACCCTGACTTAGGGTGTTTTTCCTTGTCATCAGCCATGACAGAAATGGACACACCCAACAACAACAAATATAAATTATCCTTCTAATAAAAAACAGGATAACTATAAACACACACACAAGCCCTTTAAACTAAGGCTAACTACAATGAATTATTAATAAGCCTTCTAATAAAAAACAGGCTAAATGTAAGCACACAAGCCCTCAAACTAAGGCTAACAAGCACACACACACAAATTATCTAAGCAGATAATATTAATAAGTGAAAAATCACTAAACTACACTCTAGCAAGTTAACTCTAACAGTAATACTGTTTTTACAAGAGGTCAGTAAGTAATCACACAATACTATGACTAAGAAAGAGGGTGACAGAAAGGTCACTGAATAAACAACTTCTAGTCAAAAAATTTAAATAGGCCTATGGAAAAAAAAAAACAAGGCCAAATATAGCTATGAAAAGGCACACAAGGGAAGGGAAAACTGCAGATAAAGCTATAAGAGCTTATCTAACTTAAAAATCTAACTATTTTAAGAATAAAATCTCAATCATTTTTAGAAATAGAATAATAGTAAAGTTTTTACTGGCCCGAGCTAGCAAGAACCTCCGATCAGTTGCAGCAGCAAACTAGATCTGAGGTAACTCTAGGTGCATCATGGGATGGGGACTTGGCCTCGAGCTACTTGAAATCCTCGAGCTTTGCAGCAGGCAGACTCGGAGCCGAGGGATCGACACCGAACCCATCAGTAAGAATGAACGTCAAGATAGAACAACTTCACATCCCTTGTTACAACTTTAACATTTTTAGACTTACTGAAGAATACAGCATAGTTAAAGATACGCTGAATCAGTGAATAATAACTCTGAACTTATTTGCTCAAGAATTCTGATCAAAGGCAAAAATAATAGGGGAAGAAAGGGGTCCAAAATTAAGGGCATGTTTTTTTTTTTTTTTAATATCACTGTAATTTACTTAAAAGGTTAAAAGAACAGCATTTTCTGCTGAATGTATGATTCTCTAAAGTCTGGCATTACCGACTCCTGTAATCCTCTGTACTTTACCTGAAAATCAAACATTTTATCATGAGTAGGGAAAAATATAAGACAAAATCAAGAACGTTCTGCAAAATTTGGTTCAGCTGAGAGGTATGAATGAATGACTTATCACTGCTCTTCAAGTTGGACATAGCTGGCAGCCCTAGAATAATTTCTCTCTCCCCTCCAAGTCAGACATAGCTGGTAGCCCCCTTCCCCAGCTATTAAGAAAGTTTGCATTTAGTTTCTTGTTGCAGCATGCTGTGGAGGTTAAAAATGGGTTAACGCAATTCAAGTTGTATTTTGTTTTTGTTTCATTCAAATATATGTAGATGTAGCAGACAGCGCAACTTTGCATTTTATTCTATTATAACTGATGGACAGCACTTTCTTCCTACCAGAAGTGTATAAATGGTGAATGAATAAATAAATAGCAAAATAGCTATAACTGTTGGGGGTAGGAAAGGCAGTTGGTACTAGTGGAGAGTCATACAAGTCAAGGGTGCATAATATAATAACTTAAACTGATAATTATGCTAACAGTCCAAATAATTGAAGACCTCTGGCTACAATTGCATAGCCAAGCAAACTGGACACAAACTGTGCACAACCCTATTGCTCATCTTCACAGGTTTTATTTGCACATGTTGTTCTGGTTTGCTCCTCAAAGAATACACTCCTGAATTTTTAAAAATCTGTAAAGCTTCTGTTTCAAACTTTGAATCATTTCCCTTGGACTTACCAGTTTACCATACATTTATTTATCTGGAACTCTGCCACTTACATGATAATGTGGTACAGTGAGTATTTACCAGAAGAAACAAGAAAAAATCATGCATTTAAAATATATTACTAATGGAGTGTGTACACTGCAAAAGGAATATGTATACCATACCTCTCAATTGTCCAGATTTTTGACTCATATTTTTGGTATGTTTCTCCTAAAATCTGTGGTTTTCTGGCAAATCACTGGCTAATCATTGAGGACTAAAGTGAGAAAATAATGGTGGATGTTAGAGTTTCTGACTCTATATCCTTCGGAAAATTCATGATAATGCAAAACTTGTAATTCTATCAGCTTTCCAAGTCTGTAAGAGCAATATTTAAAAAGTGTCCCTATTTTTGGGCCTTTGTGTCCCCCATTACTTGTGGCTTTGTACCGATTTCTTGGTAGAAGAGGTTGAGAGGTATGGTATACATCAAAAGAAACTGTCTTGATTCGAAACAACTCATTCACTAAGATAACACTATTAAATGGAGAATACCATACCTCTCAAATGTCCAGATTTTCAACTCATATTTTTGGTCTATTCCTCATAAAATTTGTGGTTTTCTCGCAAATCACTGGGATAATTTGAGGATTGAAGTCACTAAATAATGGCATACGTTTGAGTTCCAGACATCAAATCCTCTAGAAAATGTATGTTAAAACAAACCTTGTTACTTTGGCAACTTTCTAAGTTTACAACAGCAATATATAAAATATACATACATACAAATATTTCAGGCATGGGCATAAATGCCCTTCTAGCTTGCCAATATACCAAAACACTTGTTCCCATAATAAGTGTCCAGGCTGTTATTAAAAATATCTAAACTAGTGCTTACTTTAATGTAATTTGGTAGTCTGTTCAATGCATCAGCTACTCTGTCAGAGAACAAATTAGTACACTTATTATTCCTATAGAATCTTTTACACAGGTTGTTTGATGATTCTCTATTAATTTTTGATAACCCCAAACATTCCCAGAGGTAGTTGTCCCTAAATGCCCTATATACTTGAATAAGATCTCCTCTTAGATATCTGTAAGAGGCACTGTACAAGTTCAGATATCTTAGTCTTTCATAATAACTTTGATTTTCACATCCATGAATCCCCTTGGTATATTTCTGCTGTACTCTTTCCAGTTTACTCATGCTTGTCTTCTTATAGGGTTTCCATATTGTTATTCCATACTCAAGTTTGGGTCTAATGTAACTAACAAACAATGACTTCATTATTTTTAATTTCCTAAACTTTATAAATCTTTTTATACAACCTATAGTACTATAATTAGAAGTTATGCACCTACCATAACGTTCCATGTTAGTTGTCTTCTCTCGCCTTCTTTCTTGCTGGATGGGGTTCGGAGCCGATCCTCGGCTCCGACTCGGCACTTGCTTTAGCTTAGGAACTCCTTTTACCAGCTCGAGGCAACCCTATATCCCATGATGCAAGGCGGAACTACCTCAGATCTCGTTTGGTAGCTAACCTACCCTGCTAAAGACTATCCTAACATAATTAGGAACACAAGTTCCTAATAGAAGTCCTCATATGAAGGCTCCTGAGGAAACAACCTAATAGGAACTCTTCAAGATCTGTCCAGGCCAGGGGGAAGGAGGGAGGCTCGCAAGAAAGAAGGCGAGAGAAGACAAGTAACATGGAACGTTATGGTAGGTACATAACTTCTAAATGTTAAGTTGTCAATCTCGCCTTCATTCTTGCTGGATGGGACCGCGTCCCTAGCACCTGTATCCCGGGTGGCTCAATGGAACAGACTCTTGAGAACTGTGGAACCAAAACTGGCCCTATCTCTGGAGGCCAAGTCCAACTTGTAATGAGAGACAAAGGTATGGGGCGTAGCCCAAGTAGCTGCTGCACAAATGGTATCAATGGGTAGTCTATCCTGAAAAGCTGCAGAAGTGGATAGACTCCTGGTTGAGTGCGCTTTTGGCTTAGAAGATAGCTGTTTGCCTCTGAGAGAGTACACATAGGAAATAGTGGAAGTCAACCATCTGGATAAGGTCACTTTAGATACTGGAAGACCTATCCTGTTTTCTGCATAGGAGACAAATAATTGGTCCGATTTTCTGAATTGTTTAGTTCTATGCAAATAGTACCTGAGCTGACGATGGACATCCAAAAAAATGCAGTTTCTGTTCAGCTCTGTCGGAATAGTTTGGGAAAAAGACTGGTAGGTCTATAGATTGGTTAATGTTGGTTTGAGATACGACTTTGGGGAGAAAGGAAGGGTTAGTTCTTAATGATACCCTGTCCTTATGAAAAACAAATAAGGGGAACGAATGCAGAGAGCTTGAATCTCGGAAACCCTTCTTGCAGAAGTGACAGCCAGTAAAAATATAGTTTTCCAGGTCAATAACTTCAAAGAACATGAAGCAGACGGTTCAAGGGAGGTAGTATCAAGGATGCCAACATTAAGTTTAGATCCCATTGCGGAGGAGGATGCTTTATAGGTGGTTTTAGGAGGAAAACTCCTCTCAGAAAGGCCTTGCATAACCTATGAGACATAATGTTATTGTCATGCAGGCCAACATGATACTTGGAAATAGCAGCCAGTTGTACTTTGACTGTAGATGACGAGGATCCTGAATGAAAAACCTCCGCCAAGAAATCTAAAACCGAATGTACAGGAGCAGTAAAGGGGTCAATATTTCTGGAATTACCAAATAGAAAAACGTCGCCACTTGCTAGCATAAAGAGTCCTAGTGGACGACTTCAAGGAAGACACTAAAATGTCTCTGACTGAGTCCGAAATCATCGGTAGCCTGGCTAGGGTAGGAAGTGGAGCAACCAAGCAGTGAGGTTGAGAGAATGAATGGCCCGGTGCTGCTGACCCGATTGGTGGATCAAGAGATCCGGAACTGGGTCCAGATGCCAGGGCTGCACCTGAAGGTGACGATGCAGAGACGGAAACCAAATTTGTCGAGGCCAATATGGGGCAATGAGGATCAACTTGGCTTTCAAAACGGTGGCTTTCTGAATGACTTGTGGAATCAAGGGAAAAGGAGGAAAAGCGTACAGAAGTCCCCGGGGCCAATCCTGGGTTAGAGAGTCTCTCAGGGGTTGGCCTGGAAGGGGAAAGAGAGTGAAGAAATCGGGGCACTTGTTGTTTAGAGGAGTAGCAAAAAGATCGCAACAAGGAGTGCCCCACTTCAGAAAAATCTGATCCACTACAGATTGATTGAGAGACCACTCGTGAGGCATCAGAATGGATCTGCTCAGCCTGTCCGCTAATAGGTTGGACCTGCCGGGATGTGCGTTGCTATCAGAAACCGCTGAGAAGAGATCGCCCATTGCCAAAGTCTGAGAGCTTCTCGACATAACGGATAGGACCTGGTCCCGCCCTGTTTGTTGATGTACCAGACTACGGACATGTTGTCCGTCTGTACTGCAATAGTCCCGTGGGAAGAAAGTCGTTGAGGGCTTGCAACGTTAAAAGCACTGCTCTCATCTCCAGGACATTTATGTGCAGATGGTATTCTATGGGTTGCCACGTCCGTGGACCATCCTGCCCTGATAATGCCCCCACCCGATCAGAGAGGCATCCGTAGTGACTGTGGCAACTGGAGGAGGGGAATAAAGGGTCGGCCCTGATGAAGAAGAGGGAAGATATCCACCAGTTCAGATGAGCTCGCACGACTGTGTTACCAAGACTTCGTGCCTCATCGTGAGACTGTGGTACGACCACTGCGTGAATAGCATCCACTGCAGAAGACGCATGTGGAAGCGAGCCAGTGGTAGAAGAACAATGGCCGCAGCCATGAGACCTAGAACCTTCAGTATAAATCTGGCTTTGATCTTGTTGCTTTGCAATAGAAGCCGAACGAAATTTTGGATGTCCAGAATTCTTTGATCTGTTAGTCTGGCTAACATTTTGACGGTGTTTAATTCTGCCTATAAAGCTGATAGATTGGCAAGGCAGCAGAGAAGATTTCTCGAAATTTACTGAAATTCCCAAACTCCTGCAAAGCTGTAGAGTGTAGTCTCTGGACTGAAGAAGCTGACACTTGGTGGTGGCGGAGAGGAGCCAGTCGTCCAAATAGGGAAACACCTGGAATCCTTGACGTCTCAGATGAGCTGTGACCACTGCCATGCATTTGGTAAACACTCTGGGGGCTGAAGTGAGGCCAAAGGGCAGTGCTCTGAATTGGTAATGACTGGTCCCTAGCCGAAAGCGGAGAAACCTTCTGGAGCGCCTGTGAATCTTTATGTGATAGTACGCATCCTGAAGGTCTATAGAGCACATCCAGTTGTCCTTGCCCAGAAAGGGCAGAATGGACTGAAGCGTAACCATCTTGCCTTCTTGACAAATCTGTTTAGATTGCTCAGGTCTAATATTGGTCTCCAATCTCCCGTCCTTTTGGGGACCAAAAAGAATCTCGAGTAGACGCCGGATCCTACCTGGTCTGCCGGCACAGTCTGGACGGCTCTTTTTTCTAGGAGCTTTGAAACCTCCTGTTCTGCCAAATCCCTTTGACCGAGTGAGATGTCTGGAAGGGATTGTAGAGGTACGGGAAACCTTTCGAAGGGGATTTTGTAACCCTCGGGTATGATCGACTGTACCCACATCTCTTGAGATAGGGATTGCCAGGCTACTGGATACAGCGAAATCCTTCCCCCGACTGCCTCCAAGGGTGGACAGTCGGGCAACATCTCAGGGATGCTGAAAGGGCTTCTCAGGAAGAGACTCCCTGTTGCCCTGGTTCTGAGGACCCCCCCCTGCCTCTAGGGCGGCGTCTATTATTGTTAGCCCCTGTGCCCCTGCGGGTAAACTGACCACGTGTGTCCGTGTAGCTCCTTGGGCTTTACGGAACCACATCTTCCCCTTCTGACCCTTGGGGTATGGTCTAGAAGGAGTGGAAAACTGGACTCCAACGGCAGAAAGAGTTTTACCGTCCTGCTCACACCTGGTCAAGGTATCCTTCACCTGAGGTCCGAACAAAGCCGAACCATCAAAGGGGGTATTAGTGAAGGACGCCTTAAAGGGGTCCGCAAAATTACAAAGCCGCATCCAGGCTTGGCGTCTAAGAGCAACTCCTGTGCCTGCGGCCCTGCTCGCTCCATCAGCCGCATAGGATATGAGCCGCACGGAAGAGTTAGATATGGAATTCAGGATTGCAAGCTGCAAGGCAATCTTTTCCTGAGCCCCAGCAGCAGAAGGATCCTGGACTACTTCTCCCAGTTCCTTGAGAACATCTCGTTGAAGCCTGGTGAAGTGACAAAGATAATTCAGCGAACGCATAGCAAAGGTCGCTGAAGAAAACATCTGCTTTCCATACCTGTCCATGGTCCTAGAATCCTTGTTAGGAGGATGGACAGGTACTGAAGGATCCGCCAGTTCCTTCTTAGTGGCCGCCGCCACCACCATAGCATCCACAGAGACACCCTTGGAAAGGAACTGTTTGTCCGAAGGGGCCGTGATGAATTTGGATGGTCTCCTGGGGACAGGTTCCACAGAATCTGGAGCCACGCCTTCCGAGCCACTACCTGCATCAGTGGGTCGAAAGGCGGAGACACCCAGGAGGTGGAGGGTCGGGATCCAAAAGCCTCCAGGTATACCGACTCATCCTCGGAGGGGTCAATGGAGGGCCAATTCCCCTCTGTTTGAGGAGCTCAAGGATGTCTGAAAAGGAGACATCCTCAGAGGGGGATCGTGGGGAACCCTCCGACTCATCTAAGTCGGTATCAGATGTAGTAGACTCAGGGGAGTCTGTGGGTTTCCTCTTACACGTCCTCTTCCGAGGGGGTTCCCCTGCAGGATCAGGAGAAACCTCGGAAGAGGAGGAAATTCCCAATGGGGAAACCTGGGGCGATGGATCCCTGGGCCTGAGAGCAAGAGGCTGGCAAGAGGCGTCTGCAGGCACTGATGAGGGAGGAGCTAGAGGGATGGACCGTTGACCAGGCTCAGAGGCCAGGACACTCCTCATCACCTCAAAGGCTCCCCCCCCGGGAGGCCGGAATATCCCCGCTCCGAGGAAACAGGAATGCCCGGCTCCACTGAGAGGGAAGGCTCCGAGGCCGATGTCGGCGCCGAGCTTACCAAAGCGAAGCCCGAGAGGGAGAGCGGGTCGGACAAGGGTCCGATGCCACTAGCCGCCTCGGAGCCGACAAGGGAAACCCGACGACCGGATCCCTCCAAGGAAGGTCTCAAGGAGGAGATCGGAGCCGAAGATGACGGAGCCGAAGGATGTATCGGCTCCGGCACCGAAACAGTCGCTGTCCCGAAGCTCCGGCTCGAACTGCAATGTGGAGTCGGAGGATGAAGTTCAAGGGGTGAGGTTATAGCCGAAGTCTGATGAGACGGGCTATGGAGCATTTGGGCCAGTGCCTGAGACTTCAACAGCCTGCTTACCACCCTCTCCAAGTCGTGGTCAGACAGCCTGGAAGATCTCGAAGATCGGCTCCGATGGCTCCGCTCCGACAAAAGAGGAGACCCCGGAGCTGAGTGGATACTCAGTAACGAAGGGGACCGAGATCTCTTCCGGGACGGAGCCATCGGAGCCGAAGTCCCCTGAACTCCAGATGGAGCCGAAGGTTTCTCGGCTCCGATGCTGGATAAAGTGTCGGCTCCAGCCGGAGCCGACAAGGCTATAGTAGATAAGGTATCGGAGCCAGCCGGCACCGAACCCACTACCTTCGAGGCAGATACATCGGTCCCAGCCGGAGCCAATCTCGGCTCCGACGGAGCCGGAGCCACCGGAGGAGGCTTAGATACTGAAGCCTGAGCCTTCGGTGGCTTAGAAGGTTTCCCAGACCCTGCCTTCGAGGGAGAACCTTCTGGCTTAAGCAAGCCACGGAGGATAAGTTTGTTCCTCCTTTCCTGCAGGACTGTCTGGCTAAAAGAGTGACACAAAGCACAGGAGTCCTGCAGGTGCAAAGGCCCCAGGCAATAAACACAAGAAGTGTGACCGTCTGTCAGAGACATTTTCTGACAGCACGAGTCACACTTCTTGAAGCCTGAGACCTTGCCTTCCCTAGACATATCCTAGGTGGAAGAAACACAGACAACCCCCAACAAACACACAAATTAATCCCCTACACACAACACACAGGAAGGGATTAACAACTGGGGTTTAAGGCCTAACTAAAACTTTTACACTAAGGTTTAAAAGAAGTTATAAAAGTTTGAAAAACAAGTCAATAGGGTGGGCTGTAATCACTATAGACTACACTATGACTAAAAAAGGGGAATAAAAATACTAACTAAGCTTCTCTTTCTTTTACAAGAAATTCACTTACCTCTGCTGGTAAAGGAGACCTCTTTCGCTAAGCGGCAAATGAGATCTGAGGTAGTTCCGCCTTGCATCATGGGATATAGGGTTGCCTCGAGCTGGTAAAAGGAGTTCCTAAGCTAAAGCAAGTGCCGAGTCGGAGCCGAGGATCGGCTCCGAACCCCATCCAGCAAGAATGAAGGCGAGATTGACAACTTAACATCTATCATTAACCAATTGGTTGATATGATTAGAAAAAAACTCATAGCTGGATCTACCCATATACCCAGGTCCTTAAATGAGTCTACAGTTTCAATCACTGTGTGCTGTATTAAATATTCACCTTTCAGTTTATGTCTCCCAAATTTCATATGCTTAGTTTTTGATGTATTTATCAGCATATTATTCTCCTGTGTCCAAATGGTCAGTTTAGTCAAGTTATATTGCAGACATGCCTTATTTGTAACACTTGTAATCAGTTTACCTAATTTCAGGTCATCTGCGTATAGACTCTAGAACACCTCAGATGAAAAAGTTAGGTCTGAAGGATACAATCTAAACAAGTAAGGGCCTAGGACCGAGCCCTGTGGGATGCCCCGACTGTAACCAAGGATTTCACCTGTCCAGCTGCTGTATGATTCTTGCCATGTCCTATTTGGAAGTCATGCAGCTATCCATCTTATCAAGACTACATCAATACCTAGTTGTACTAATTTATTTATCAGTGTTTTGTGTATGACCCTGTCAAATGCTGAAGTTAAGTCTATACAAATTACATCACAGCATAATTTTTCATTCATAGCTGTTATTATATTGTTATAGAACATCATGTAACAGGTGGTAATAGATCTATTTTCAACGTATGCATGCTGATGTATGGTTTCTAGTCCCAGCCTATCCATTTCTGACAGTAACGTATCCATTATTACCTTCTCCATTAATTTTCCCCAACATGAAAGTAGAATTAAGGGTCTGTATGATTCTGGGTTTGTCCTACTCCCCTTTCTGTTAAAGACAGGTTTAATAAGCGCATGTCTCCAATCTTGAGGAATCTCCCCATATTTATATGACCTAGTGAATAATAGATATAATGGTAGTGTAAGCTCTTGCTGAAGTGTTCTCAGGTCATTGTTACTAATTCCGTCCACTCCCTGCGCTTTGTTTGGATCCAGTATGCGCAGTTCTTTTTTGATATAATCTAATTTTATTCCAATATCTGGGGTTACCAGGATATCACTAGGACAACTTACCATCCCTTTTGTGGAGCCAAACTAATTTGCATAAGAGAAAACTTGTGCAATAAACAGTACAGTTTGTATAAAACAAGCAGACAGCAAAGCAAAAAGTATGATTTCATTAGCAGTCTACAATTTTCACACCACCATGCAGCTGAATGTTTAAACTGAAAGTTCCAAAAAGACATTTCCATCTCGTAGTTAATAACCAAACACCCCTAAGCTGCTGGTAAACAAGAGGGGGAAAACCAAATACCAAGGGATAAAATCATCCACTTTATTGCACATAATGACAGTTGTTTAGCGATCTTCAACAATTGAAAGCACTAGGTGTTTAGTATCATCAGTTTCCTCTTATAGTTTGACTTCATTTGCTAAAGATTGCTAAACAACTGGCATTTTATGTGTAATACAGTGGATGATTTATCCCCTTCATATTTGGTTTCATCCCTGTGATTTACAAGCAGCCTTGGTAAACTCCTAACAGCTCAATTATTGCTCTTCTATAACTCGACAGTCAGTACTCACCAAGGACTTATTTCACAGGAAGTCTGAAGATCCAGGCTAAGGAGCGCATTTACTCCAGGTGCAGAGTCTTCCTGGTAGTTTTGGGGATCTGGGAAATCACTGTACTGCACTCACATGATGAGTCAGTGGCACACTGCAAAGAAGATTCTGGGCTGCGCTCCCCCCCTCCAGCAGTCTGAAAACATTCCATCAATGTACTGCCTTCGGCAGAACTTTGTTTTCAAGTTAAAGATTTGTTGAACTTTTTTTTTCTTTTTAATTTTGGTGCATACTTTTACTGCATTTAAGTTAAGGTAGCAAAAGGGGGAGGCACATGCCTCTGCACCAAAGCCTAAATCAGCCATTGTTAATCCCACACCTGACTCATCTGAATTCTGTACTGTTAGGCTCATATGTTACAGTCCATGCTGACTAATAGTGTATAAGGAATGTTCTGGCTGCAGTTACCTCTTGTAAGGAAAAATCGGCATTGCGTAGTTTAGTTTCTGCTATTCTGTAGGTCAGTAGTTGCCTGAATTGTGTTTATGACTCTGTATATACTGCTTCCAGGGCTGTTGCCACTGGTGATGTTTTGAGGAGGTCTGCCTGGCTGCATTCTGAGAATCTCCCACAAGATGTTAAAAATTAAATTTTTGAATTATCCTTTGGATAAAGATTTAGTTGTGGGACCCTCTGCTGCAGATGTCATCAGAAGTGAAATGAGTGTTAAGCTGATTCAAAGAATTTCTCAAATATTTCAGCCCTCCTCCTCTAAGTTTTCAAAGGGATTTTCTGCTCCCTCATCCAATTTTGGCAAGAAAAAATAAACAATCACAGCAGAATGCTGGTAAGCAGACTTTTAAAAAGAATGGCATGGAGATTTCCAGAAGAACCCCCAGAACAAAGGACAGTCAAATAAAGCAGGATGACTATTCAAGGGACAGTCAAATAAGGCAGGATGACTATTCAAGGGAACATGACCCCCACCCTGGTGTCCCCTTATCCTTTTACAGAAAGTCTGAATCATCATTTCTGTCTTTGGCAACAGATTTCTTCAGACCAATGGGTTTTGAAACTGATCTAGCTAGGATAAAATGGCAGTGAGAAGAAATTCCTCCTTTTCAGGGGATTCCTCCTCATCTACCAGACCAAACCCTTTCCTTCTCTTTTGTCTTATACCACATGCTGTCTCGGTTGGTAATAGAAGCAGTCCCTCCTTCACAGTTGGAAAGGGATTTTATTCAAGAATATTTTTAGTGCCGAAGAAAAAGAAAAAAGAAAGAAAATTCCTGGAGACCAGTTATGGATCTTTCTTTCCTGAATTAGTTGGTAATAGTGCTCATGTTCAAAATGCTTTCAGTTCACTTGCATTTACCCCCATCTTCCTCATTTGAGTTTTTTAGTAACCTCAGATTTAAAAGATGCATATCATCACATTGCTGATCATCCAGATTTCAGGCTTTTCTTAAGGTGTTGTGTGCCCTGGATCACATTATCAGTTTTCTGCCTTGCCCTTTGGGCTATCCACTGCTCCAAGAGGGTTAACAAAGTGTCCCTCTCTTGTTATACCCCACTGCAGACTATAGGATAGCCAAATTTTTCCATATTTAGATGACTTGCTTATCTTTGCAGTGTCTTTTTCATTTTTTTAGGAATCTCCTACTTGAATAAGAGATATTCTACACATGCTGGGATTCCAAGAGAAAATTCAAAAATCTTTTTTGAACCCATGGGTGCCTGCTAGACACCTCAGTACAAAGAGCTTTTCTTCCATGGGAAAAATAGATTTTTATTTAAATCTATTCCAGAGGTTTTCTATTCAGACCTCTGTCACTGTGAGGGATTACCTCAGGATTCTGGGTCTCATGCCCCATGAGAAAGATACAATGGTATCTGAAATCTCTCTGGTACCAGCACCAACAATCATTGTCTTTTCAAATTCCAGTTCTGGGATTTGTAAAAAGGGAAATCATTTGTTAAAGACATCAGATATCCCTGAACCGAAGTCTTCCCTTCTCCCCTCCTGCTCCAAAGCAGTCTGACGCAACAACAAAAAAAATGAATTCTGACCATCTAAGTATTCAAGGAATAACAAATTTAATAACAAACCTTTCAAGTTACATACATTTTTTCTCAGTGGATCAAAAACTTATGCAAACACATTTCCTTAATTTAAATAGATCAGCCAGCCAATTAAAAATGAATAAAAAAAAATCGCATGACTTTGCATCACCTAAAACCACAAAATAATAGCAGGATATAACCCATATAGCTCAGATTACTGCAGCAGTGATCATTTGAACAACTACTGTTATGATAAGATTACTTACTCAGCTGTACTTTCTCCTCATTACTGAAGTCTGGAGTAAGAGACTCAGCAGGGGAGTATTTGTGTTCATGGGAGCCAGTGAAGAATATTAGGACAACTTTTTCAAAGAAGAAAACATTGAGAAAAGGACTCTATCTACCACAGAAGCAGATGAATAATGGGAACAACAGTCCAAAGAATGGCATAAGCAAACCTGTCATAACTGACGTCATGGACTGGCAAAGGGAAGGCCTAGAGGAGTTTGTTCTAGGGCTTACAATTTGTGTTATCCTTCATGTCTGCCAAAGTTCACTTTTGAGACTTGGCAAGCCTCAGAAGAGACTTGCTTTTTCCTTTCTGTGAAACATTAGGTACAGTGTTATCCATACTTTTCTTTGGTTCCAGAACTGGAGAGCAAGGCTCGCGTTTGTCAGGTTTTAAAGTTTTGGGTTGCCTAGGTTGAGGTGGTTACAAGAAATCTGCAAAAGCTACTGGTTCTGAAGTGGGAGAAGTAGCTTTCAGCTCTATAACTTGATTTAGCTTGAGTTTTGTTTTTTGGACCAGTGAATGTTCACGGTAAAAATCTGATAGATACTATACTTTAAAAACATTGCACTTCTCACCCAAACAATGTAAGTAAGCCTGGTTTTTATCCTGCAGCACAATTTTGTTCCCACAGATATACTTGCCAAATGTACAGCTCTTAGATACCATATATATATATATATATATATATATATATATATATATGTGTGTGTGTGTGTATATATATATATATATATATATATATATATGGGTCTACTTCGGTTTATCATAGTTTCAAAACTTTAAAACCCCTATGGGCGAGACCATATGAATGAAGTTTTGAAATTTCAAAAGTAAAATAAAAAAACAAAAAATGTTATCTTTACGTTTTTGCAAGGGGCAAGCGTGCCTGCACCACCACACCCCCTCCTTATTAAATATATCAACTCCGAGGTCACACTACAGTAAGGAAAATGGTAACTCTCAATTTCCGCACTGTATGATGACCTCAATTCAAAGTGTTTGTAGTTTCAAAACTTCAGTCATATGGTCTCAGCCATATGGGTTTTGAAGTTTTGAAACTTTGATAAACTGAAGTAGACCCACATATAGATGTGTGTGTGTGTGTGTGTGTGTATATATATATATTTATATATATATATATATATATATATATATATATATATATATATATATATACATAAATAAATATAGATATATACATATACAGTAGATATAAAAAGTGTACACACCCCCGTTAAAATGCCAGGTTTTTGTGATATAAAAAAATGACATCACAATAAATAATTTCAAAACTTTTCCTACCTTTAATTGACCTATAACTTGTACAATTCAATTGAAAAGAAAAAACAAATCTGTTAAGGGAAAAAAATATAAAAATAAAAAGCGTACAATATGCTGGTTGCATAAGTGTTCACACCCTTAAACTAATACTTTGTTGTGTGCACACCCTTAAACTAATACTTTGTTGAAGCACATTTTTATTTAATTACAGCATTCAGTCTTCTTGGGTAGAAGTCTATCAGCATGGCACATCTTGACTTGGCAATATTTGCCCACCCTATCTTGCAAAAGCGCTCCAAATCTGTTATATTACATGGGCATCTCTGGTGCACAGCCCTCTTCAGGTCACCCCACAGATTTTCTATTGGATTTAGGTCTGGGCTCTGGCTGGGCCTTCCAAAACTTAAATTTTCTTTTGGTGAAGCCATTCTTTTGTTGATTTGGATGTATGTTGGGGTCATTATCATGTTGAAAGTTGAAATTCCTCTTCATCTTCTTCTTTCTAGCAGAAGCCTGAAGGTTTTGGCCAAAAGTGACTGGTGTTTGGAACTGTTCATAATTCCCTCCACCATGACTAAAGCTTCAGTTCCAGCTGAAGAAAAGCAACCCCAAAGCAGGATACTGCCACCACCATACTTCACCATGGGGATGGTGTTCTTTTGGTGATGCAAAGTGTTGCTTTTGTGCAAAATGTACCTTTTAGAATTGTGGCCAAAAAGTTCAACCTTGGTCATCATACTATAACACATTTTCCCACATGATTTTGGGAGACTTGATGTTTTGCAAATTTTAGCCGGGCCTGGATATTTTACTGTTTCGGCTTCCATCTTGCAACCCTACCCTATAGTCCAGACATATGGAGAATACGGGAGATTATTGTCACATGTAGTACACAACCAATACTTGCCAGAAATTCCTGCAGCGACTTCAGTGTTGCTGTACGTCTCTTGGCAGCCTCCCTGACCAGTTTTTGTCTTGTCTTTTCATCAGTTTTGGAGGGACTTCCAATTCTTTGCAACATCACTGGTGTCCCATATTTTTCCCCACTTTTTGATCACTGTCATCACTGTGTTCCATGGTATATCCAATACTGTGGAAATGTTTTTGTACCCTTCTCCTGACTGATACCTTTGAACAGTGAGATCCCTTTGATGCTTTGTAAGCTCTCTGTGCACCATGGCTTTTGCTGTTGCAGGCAACTGAGTAAATGTCAGGAAAATCCTACTAGGACAACTGAACTTTATTTGGGGTTAATCCGAGTCTCTTTAATTGATGGCAGGTGTGTAACCAGGAAGACTGAATGCTGTAATTAAATCAAAACGTGCTTCAACAAAGTATTAATTTAAGGGTGTGCATACTTATTCAACCAGCTTATTGTACGTTTTTTATTTTTTATATTTTTTTACCCTAATAGATTTGCCAAGTCAAGATGTGCCATGCTGATAGAGTCCTACCCAAGAAGACTGAAATGAATTGTACAGGTTACAGGTTATAGGTCACATTAAAGGTGGGAAAAGTTTTGAAATGATTTATTGTGGTCTCATTTTTTTATGTCACAAAAACCTGACATTTTGACAGGGATGTGTACACTTTTTATATCCACTGTGTAT